>NC_029774.3:1724829-1725133 GCF_000817695.3 Arachis duranensis | reverse complement strand
AATTTTTAATCATAAATTTTAATTATAAAAAATATATAATATATATAATTAAAATCAACTGTTAAAATTTACAGACTATATTTGAAAACTTTTCCTTATTAGTGCTTTTGGAAACATATACCACACCTATATACGTATGTTTGAAGTTGGCTAATAAATTCGGTTGAATGGATCATTTCTAGTGTTGTGTGTCAGTGTGTGTCGTACCATAAGTAAATTGTGGTAATATGAAAAAGAGTAATAAAATGTTGTAAAATACTAGAATCAAATTGCTGTTTGTGTTTGTTATATAGTCTCAACCTAG
>NC_029774.3:1706893-1724596 GCF_000817695.3 Arachis duranensis | reverse complement strand
TTGACGTTATATTCAAACGGCATAGTAATTCACACTCTTATTTGTAATTAATAATGGTATTGTTTATTATATATATTTAGTTATTCCATATAATCATTATTTACACTAATAACTATGTTATATAAATAACTAATTTCAACTTTTCGTATAAAAATATAACTATACTTATATTTATAGGGAAATTTATAAAAATTTTATAGTGTAATTAAATTAGGCTAACATTTATAATAAAACTTTATAAATAATAATATAATCAAAATAGATTTATATTTATAATTAAAATACGAAATATAAAAACATAGTGCACTATGATATAAGAAAACTTATTATCGGCCTGTTGAGACCGGTGAATTAGCGATAAGCCAAGGCATTATTTTATTAAATATTGTGACCATCGGTAATCTAAGTTTTTTTTTTTCTCAATTAGTTCGTTTGTAAAGTTTGTGCTTATTAATTGGTGCCAATGCTATTCTGGACAAATAAATAATGTCTTGGTTATCTTTGAATTTAAAAACGACTAGGCCTGATTAATGATAAATAATTTAGATTTTATTTTTAATATTATAAATAAGTTACTCATCACACCTTAGCCATATTTAATTAATTTTTTTTTTCTTACATAATAAGTAACTTACTAACGGTAATAGGACATGAGTAAAAATTGTTGAATTTTACTAATGGATTTATTGCGATCTGACTGTCTATAAATTTGATTATTAATGTCATTAAAGCATTGAACATTCTTATAGTGACAATGAGTTGGTATTTATGAAATGTTTAATTATAGTACAACAAAAAATTTAATTATTTAGATGATTAATTATTAAAACAAATATATAAAAATGTATAAATAATATGTGGTGACTAATTTAATAAATGATTTTTAGTAATCATAGAGTATCTTTTTTGCAACAATTATTCTAAAATTTCAAAACAATTTAATTCTAATTTCTATGAGACTTAGTTACCATATATTTGTATATAAATGAAAGGTTTAACTATTTTTTATCCCTATAATTTCACTAAATTTGTAAATAGATTCCTATATTTTTTTTTTTAAAATTGAATCTCTACATTACTTTTAATTTTGTAATGAGATCCTTTTTAATGTAAAAAATATTAGAATTAACTAAATATTTTTCTGCAAATTTAAGATATCTATAATTAAGAACCTAATAATATCTTTGATCACATATTTTTTTAGAGAAATATTTAGTTAATTTTAATATTTTTTACATTAAAAAGACTTAATTACAAAATTAAAAATAAATATGAGACTCAATTAAAAAGAAAAAAGTATAAGGATCAAATCAGAAATTTAGTAAAACTATCGGGATAAACAAATAAAATAATTAACCTAAATTAAATATATGTGGTGTTTAATTCAATCATTTTCAATATATATTTTAACTTGTGTATACTTTATATTTCAACATGTATTACATATGAATGAGTAATTTTTTGATAGATTTTTAGTGTATACTGGTATAAATTCCATCTTTTAATAATCTGTATTCAACCAACTTGGGTTAGTTGAATGGTCAATTCACTCCTCCATTTAAACAAGTGTTAGAAGTTCGGATCTCACCCTGTAAATGCAGCAACTTGTTGGTCAGTAGTAAACCCTTAAATAAAGTTCAAATCCGCGACGAATTAGTCCTTAACCTATCGAATTGGGAGATACCATGAAAAAAATAAAAATATAATATATACTAAACTAACACATGATTATATTGTTTCAAATGACAAATACTCATAATTATTCTCCTTAATAATCTGATTCTAATTTGAATTTGGGAGTGAAGTTATAATTAAATGCGAATAAAATGACCTCGTTTATATTTTTAAAACTGAAAGGGTAAAGTACTATTTTAATTCTCAATGTTTGGGGTGAATCTTATTTATGGAATAATATTGATATTATTTTAAATATTTTGAGATAAAAATAGGACAATTAAAATGTTAGAAATCGAAATATAATTGACCACAAACGTTAAAGATCAAAACAGTAATTTTATTATATAATACAAAAAGTATACAAAAAATAATATTATATAAAACACTTTTATTGTATATTTTTTTTTAATGCCAAAATTAAAACTAAAAATCGTGTTATTTTAAAAACGGTCAGGTGATGTTTTATTGACTTTTAAATCATTAGAAATTGTTTGGATACAATTTCATTACAAGCTTTGTTGTTACTTTGGCTTTTCAAATTTTTGTAACCTATATTTATTTATTTATCCTTTAGCACAATTGATGCATGAACTTTATTACTATAAAGATCACCTAATTTTTTATTCTAAACTTAATTAAAAGTAAAACTTCCTACCTTTTGAACGAGTCTAAATAATAGAAATCACACTATTTCATATATAATATATATTATACATATTTTTACGAAACACCAAACAACCATAATTAATTATAAATTATTTCACTACATGAAAAATTTTTCGTTGTGGTATTTATAATTTACAATTTTAGCATAGGGAAAGGACACAAACCAAACAAATTAAAGAATCTCATAACTTTATAATTATAATAATCATATTATATAAAATAATATTACTAAGGAAAAGTTTAAACTTGTATATAAACTTAGCATATCGTATATATATTTTTTATATGACGAAAAGAAGAAAAACAAATAGCTATGAAGAGTGTAATAATAGATGCACAACAAATAATAATGTTGCTTATTATTGGAGTAGTTACGTGTTTTGTTTTCGCTGAGTCTCATGAAATTATTCCCAAAGAGTCTTCTACTCCATCTTATTATACTATACAGAACCCTAGAGATGTGCATAGCATCATTCCAAATTTGAGAAAATGTATACACGATTGTATAAACAGCGGAGGTGGGAAGGGATGGTTGACGCAGTGCGTTGATCATATATGCTTGGACAAGTTCCTACCTCTCTAGTACTTTCAAAATGGTAAGTATTTAAGTTGTTAAACAATCCTTTCCAAGTTTAGATTATGTTATGGTGGAAACTCAGGTGCAGTCGACTTCACGTAAAGTTGATAGCTAAGAGCTGTTTGATAAAAATTTAATCAAATCAGTCAAATAATCTAACGGCTCTCAGCTATCAACTTAACGTAAAGTCGACTGCACCTGAATTTTCACGTTATGTTATATTCATATTTGCTGTTAATAAATTCTCTACCTTTTTGTTAGGTAAAAAAATTATTGAATTTTCGAAAAAGCATATAAAGTGTTCAACTATTCATTTATATGACAAACATAGCAACACAAAGAGAACTTTAAAGAAATCATAAAACTAAAATAGCTCTAAATAATATGTGAAATAATTAAAATACTTTATAAAATTCCTTTTAGTCTTGAATTGTTTTAGTATATTAGATGTTAAATTTAATTTTGATATACTGTAAATATAAAATAATTTTATAAGTATATTTAATTACATAATATTATATATGCTAGTAAAATAATTATTTTTTATATTGATAACGTAAATAACATCTAGGTTACATGTTATTTTAGAGAAAATTAGATAGAATTCACCTCCTAAAAAAATAATGTAATTGAATGGCTAAGAAAATCAATGTAGAGCATAAAAATTAAACCTTACTTCACAATAATTATACTCGCTCTAAGACCTCTTATTTTGACCCTTTTTCTTTTGTCACAGGGTTGTTAGAGTTGATGAAATTAAAATAAACATTCTAATATAATATTTTGGACTTCAAGTCTATTGGCTCAGTTATACACTCTATAAGACAATAGTTGCTACCAAAATAACCAGCAAATATAATAAAATGGCACATCTTAATACCTCTACTTATGATTGAAAGTTGTCTAATAAGTTCAGTTGTAGTGATGTGTGTCTGTGTACCATTAGTGAATTGTTGTAATAAATATAATAAAATGTTGTAATAAAATATAATAGATGTTGTTTATTACATAGAATCAAACAAGAATATATATCTTGTTAGCAATATAATCAAACTAGGTTAACATTTATGCTTAAATTTAAAAAATAATATAATTAAAATAGATTTATATTCATAATTAAAATACGAATAGAAATACAAAAAATATAATCCACTATGATATAAGAGATATTATTATCAGCCTGTTGAAAGCGACAATGAGTTAGCAACAGTTAAGCCATTGTTAAATATCATGGTCATCGATAATTTAACAATCTGAGCTTAATTTTTTTCTCAATGAGGTTGTTTGTAAAGTTTGCCTGCCGGTGCCGGTGCCAATACTATTCTGGATAAATAAATGATGTCTTGATCATCTCTAAATTTAAAAACGACTAGACCTCATTAATGATAAATAATTTAAGAGTTAATAGTTAAAATCGTCCCTGAAAGATATCTCGTTCTCCATTTTAGTCTCCAAAAAATAAACTTAATCAAAATAGTCTCCCCAAAGATACTTGAGTTAGTCACGTTCGTCCTTCTGTCAACTCCCTTGATGAGTTGGCTAATGTCTACTGATGTGGGACATTAACTGCCACCGTGGCAGACAAGGAAAACGACGCCGTTTTGATTAAATACCCTACTAGCCATGATTCGTCGTCGTTTTGTGCCCAGAAAAAATTCAAAACGTTGCAAAGTCTCATCCCATTCCATAATAACTATCTCTATGTTTCGCTCCAAAATGTTTCGTCTCCCTCAAGCCATGCCCTAAGCCTTTCACCTTGCATTCGAACGACGCCATCCACTTTGTCAGTGTTGGTTGACGATCAAAGCAAAGTAGGTATCGCTACTGAAAACATAGTTCATCATCTCTTGGAGCAACATTGATTGCGGAAGAAGCAATCGTGACGGTTAGAGGTAAGGCTGAAAGCCTTTTCATGTTTTTTGAGTAATTTTGTGGCGTGATGTCTTCGTAGTGGTGTGCTGTATGTTTTCCTCTAAATTAGGGCAGGAGTTTGATGAGGTTAAGGGTTTGTGTGACTGTTCTTGAAGATTTTGAGTGTGTCAGAAAGCTTGGAAATATCTCGACAAATGGCCTAAAGATGCATGAACAAAGGCACATTTCAGTAAAGTTCCAAAAGTGGATAACATATGCAACAACGCGTGTGAGTCTTTCAACGCAAAAATCAAGCACGACAGGAGCAAGCCCATCCTGACCTTAGCGGAGAAAGTTAGAAGAATCATCATGAAGAGTATGATTGACAACAGGAAGAAGTTACAGAACTATCAAGGGATACTCCTCCCTGTTCAGCAGAGTAGACTTGAAGCAATAACAACGTTATCCAGCCACTGGGCTCCTCAATGGTGCGGCGATGAAAAAGAAGAACTCTATGAAGTTCATGGCTGGCCAACCAATATGGTGGTTGACCTGAGAAAGCACACATGCAGCTGTCGCTGTCGGCAACTCACAAGTAACAAGTTCATCACTTACTTATGTTCAACTACATTCACGCACGGTTTTTAATTAATCATATAATTGTCTTTGTAAGGGATGCCGTGTAAGCATGCAATATCAGCAATACAAGATAAGAATGACAAAAGGGCTTAAGGGTATTGTCATGACTGGTTGAAGATGGAAGCGTACAGGAAGACTTATTGTTTCAACGTCAATCCGGTTAAAGGACAAGATCTATGGAAAAAAACTCCACACCCAGCTCCAGTCCCACCACCATTTAAGGCCAAGCCTGGAAGACGAACAAAGAAAAGAAAAACAGACAAAGATGAGCAACCAACTGGGTCAAAGACTAAGATAAAGAGGAAGTATAACCCTATCAGATGCATGTATTATAGTGAGATAGGACACAACAAGAGAAGTTGTGCAAAGAAGAAAGCTATGGAAGCTGAGAAGCATGCCAAGCAGATGCAGCTGCAACTAGTTGTGGTTGCTTCTAGTGCAGATGGGGCTGAGCCTTAAGTAAACTATGTCCCAAATGAACATGATCCAGCTCCAGGAGAAATAGCACCATTGCCTGCACTTCCATCACCAACATAGCCTCCAACAGTGATTGACATTAGCCAATCTGAAAGCATTCCACCAACCCAAGATACACAACAGGTTGTATAATGACTACTCAACTATAAAACATATATGATTTCTTTTATAATCTAACAAATGCATCTGGCATTAATTTATGTAGAAACAAGTCATAGCTAGGCCACCTAAGTTACAGGTCATTAAAGGGAAAGCCAGACTTAGGTCCTCTCCTAAATCTACTGTAGCTGCACCAGTGGCTATCTCTGTTGAGATAATCAAGGGGACTAATTCAGTCACTGCTAAAAAGCTGGCCAACTTTATGACCTTCGTTCCTACTCCAGGCTTCAAGCCCCTAAGAAAGACTAATAAATGACTTTGATTAGAAAGAAATGTATTCTGCTTGACTTTTTTTGTGTAGGATACTTTATGTTTTTTGCACATGGCAATTGAAGTTCCATTATAAACATTGTGGTTATCTATGTAATTGAAAGTTGTATTATGCCCTTTTAGGTTTGTATCCTCATGTAAAACCTTATGAATTTGCTGTGGTATTTATCCTTAAGACAATGTGACATTTAGCCTTCTATGACAACTCAATATTTAAGAGTACTTTGACTACTGATTATGTTCATGGCTTAATACATCTTACTGTAACACTGATTCTGTTTAGTTTGGAACATTTGATGGATTGTGTTGTCTTAATCTTAAAAAACCAAATGCAAACACATCTATTCTCATTCAAGGCATTCATCTCATTACACCATGACATATCAACAGAATTTGGTTTACTTGGAACTACATAATAAACAACAAAGGATCACATTAATGACAACTACCACAAACAAGAAAATTATTAGCAGTTTCAATGCTTTAACTTCAGCTTCCAAGCTGCCCAGTCTCCATGCCACCTTCAACCTCCATTCATCATAGTCACTTTCAACCTGCAACTCAGCCCCATAATCTTTCTTTGTTCCACTTTCGGCCACCCCTTCATAGTCATCATTGTCGACCCACTTAAAGTAATTGCAGTTCTGCAAATTAAAAAATCAGAAAAAAAAATTGAAAAAAATCCAACAACACAAAACAAGATGGAAAACCTTTAACTTCTTCCACAACACTCACCTGTTACCTTGGACATGCATGGAATAGTCTATCTGGGTTCTTTGCTGTCCCATATTTTTTTATCACAGCCTTCAACCCACATACAGTTACATGATTTCTCATGGGTTTTCCTCCTGGTTCGCATTGAAGAGCTGGAACCATTACTACCATTTGACGGAAACGACACACCACCGCCACGAACTCCATTTGCTGCCTCCATCCTCACCGCAAACTAGCAATTTCAACACTTACCCAGACATATGGCCCTCTAATTGTTGAACGCGACGTATTTATCGTCGATTTTAGGATTAGGGTTCAAACACTGAGGGACTGATTTGAACTGTTTTCACATAGTTACCTTGTCAGCAATAGCAGGACACACGTAGGTGTCTACCACGGTGGCAGTTAACGTCACACGTCAACAGACTAATTTGATTAAGTTTATCTTTCGGAGACTAAAATGGAGAACGAGGTATCTTTTAGGGACGATTTTGAATATTAACTCAATAATTTAATTTTATAAATAAGTTACCCATTGCGCCTTAACCGTATTTAATTAAAATTTTTTTGCTTACAACATAAATTATTACTATCATTATATTATTTTACAACGGATAATATTTTAGCGCCAAAACTATTAACGTGACATGTTCTAGTACCTATATGCATACCTTTCTTTTCTCAATTTATTTAAAAAAATATTTTATTTATAATTATATGAAAATCAACATTTAATATACAATTATACTAATTACCAATCATTAATATTTTCGGTCATTCTAATTATATTAATTGTCAATCATTATAATATAATTTTTAATCAAACATAATTAGTCATAAATATGATATTAACATTAAAAACATTGTTAATATTCTCTATTATGTACTTGTGTATCCTATTAGTATCAAATTAATATTGATATCAATAATTAATTCCTATAATTAATTTTCTACTACTAAAAGATATATATAGTATTACTTTTATCATTAATGAGTCTAAATTATTCTAGAGTCAATGCATTTTGTTTAATTTTTTATTCTTGCTTGACTACTTCATAAAATAAGAATGTATCATTTATTTTTTATTTAAGTTGATCTTTTTAAAATACAAGTTATAATTTTTTTATGATCTATACAATTATCTTATTCTTTTGATAATTTGATGATTATAATTTTTACAAAAAAAATATTTTTTGTCATTAGTATAGAGAAGGGACACAAACCAAACAAATTAAAGAATCTCATAATTATATAATAATCATACTACATAAAATAATACTGCTAAGAACAAATTTAAACTTGTATATAAACTTGGGATATCATATCTTTTTTATAAGACGAAAAAAAAAAGAGAAATGGCTATGAAAAGTGTAATACTAGATGCACAACAAATAATAATGTTGCTTATTATTGGAGTAGCTATTTGTTTTGTTTTTGCTGAGTCTCATGAAATTATTCCTAATAATAAAGAGCCTTCATCTCCATCTTATTATACTAAACAGTTTCCTGGACAAAATCCTAGAACCATGCCAACTTTGAAAAACTGTATCAACAAATGCATAGAATGACATTGGCCGCATCCAGACGATAAGATCCAAATTACAATGGGAGCGATGAAGGAGTGCGCTGAAAAATGCTTGAAGAGTTTCATATATTCGATACTTTAAAAATGGTAAGTATTTAAGTTGTTAAACAATCCTTCCTAAGTTTAGATTATATAAATATTTGTTGTTAAATAAGTTTTCTACCTTTTTCAGGTAAAAAAAGTTATCGAACAATTTTCGAAGTAAAATATAACCACACAAAATGTTTTATATTATCAGTGCATCAAAATTAAACTCTTCATTTATATGACAAACATAGCCACACAAAGAGAACTTTAAATAAATCATAAAACTAACATAGCTCTAATTAAATAATATGTGAAATAAAATACTTTATAAAAATTCCTTTTAGTCTTAAATTATTTTGATACATTAGATATTAAATTTAATTTTGATGTACTGTAAGTATAAAATAATCTTATAAGTATATTAATTACATAATGTCATATATATTAGTAAAAATAAATATTTTTTATATTGATAAGATAAATAGTCATATAAAAAATGATGTGATTGAATGTTATAGAGTAATAAAATTAAATTTTTTTATGCTTTATATTATAATTCAAATTTATAGAACTGTATTATTACTATCATTAGTTTTAGGAAAATAAAAAATATATATTTCACAATAATTGTACTTTAAGACCTCTTTTGACCCCTTTTTTTTGGTCACAGGTTGCTAGAATTGATGAAATTTAAATAAATACTTTAATGTAATGTTTTCTTTACTGTTGTTACTTTCATGTCTCGGGCTTCAAATCTATTGGCTCAGTAATACATTCTATAAGACAATATATAGTTGCTACCAAAATTATCAACAAATGTAATAAAATGGTACATCTTAGTGCCTCTAAGTATAGGAAGAATTTTAAGTATACTAGAAATATCAGTATTTTAATTATTTTAATCGTTGATCTGAATTTAAAAAAAATATAATATATATTAATTAAAATCAACGGTTAAAATAATTAGAATATCGATGTTTTTCGATACACTTAAAATTTTTCCTAAGTATAATATGAATCCTTTCTAGTGTTGTCCGTCATTGTGTGTAATAAGTGTTACCATAATTGAGTCTATCTATCTATATATCTATCTTATATCTATCTATCTATTTATCTATAATAAGTAACTAGTGCCTATCTAAGTGATCGACAAGTGTTATGGCCAGCTAAATAACACATGTCTTAACAAGTAAAATTATATTATCAACTAAAAAAATAAAATGTCAACATTGAAAAGTAAATGGGTAAACTAGATATTGTAGTTGCCAAAATAATAGCTTTGAAAAGAATGTGTTTGACAAAAAAAAAAGTCATTCCCTAAGACAGAGTAATAGAAACTTCAAAGCATATTAGATTGCGAAGGAAATTTTGGCTATGAGCAAATTCTTTTTCTTTTTGGGGTTAGAATTCAAATTTTAAACACAAAATTTGAATAAGTATTTCAAATCAGAACTAAGTGAATAAATTTAAACTTGGAGTTTTATATTTCAATTCTTCTATCCTTGATTTTCTGTCTCTCTCTTCGCTTCTTTATTTCTATTTGGGCGCTCTCTTTCTCTCTGAAAAGATAAAAGAAGGAGCTCATCGATGATGAAAACAGTAACTGGCATAAAAGATAGAGAATGGACATGCTCAGTGCTGCGAGTTAGGAGAGCGTCTGTCGAAGAAAAAAGAATATGACGACAAAGGCTCCAAAGCTATTTCTGGCAAGTGGCAAAGATAAGAACAATAAATTAGAAGTGACAGTAGCTGTTGATGCAGCTGCAAGGAGAAAGAATAGTGGCACAGTAAGTGGTGTTACTACCGTCCGAGAAAAAGGAGCAGCTGACAATAAGTTGACGACTTCAGTCAAAAGAATGGAGAGCTCCAAGATCCTGTCGTTGGTGGTGTGGGAGAGGTAAATTTTCTTCTTTAAAAGCATAAATTTATTTTCTTTTTTTCTTTTTTTCTTTTTAAAAAAACTAGTATTTTACCCGTAATATTATTACGGGAATATAAATCTTTTAAAATTATGTCAGTTCTGGTATTATAGATTATAACACGAAAAATTTATAGCATTAAACTACTTTTATAAAATGGTCGTAAGGGACAAAAGTTTCCGTCGGCTAAGAAGACCAGAGTCTTAAACAAAATTAAATAATAAATTTTTTAGTTATTATTTTCAAATGAAAGAGTTTAAGTTTTTTACTTTATTTTAACATTTGTTATCTAAAATTTGAAAGAATTTAACAAGTATATTTTTATATTTAATTAGGTATTACATTTGTTGCACAAACACAGATAATTAATTTTTATACTTTCTATTTAAAAAATTATTTTTTTCTAGATATATAAAAATATAATTAGATATTAATATAAAAAAATTATATTAATAGTTATAAAATTAACTCAAATTTATTCATTTTTTAAAATAATTGAATCTTGATTCTAACTTGTAATCACAATATTAGTATTTTTTTAAATTATATGTAATAAATATTTAAAAGAAAAGAAGTGAAAATATATATTAAAAAGATAAGCAATAAAAATTTAAAGTTAACTAAAAAATATGAATATAATAATATTTTTATTTAAATTATATTATGTTGTTAATTTTATTTTTTGTAGAATATAAAGGTGGAGAAAAATAGAGAATGAGAGAAAAGAGAAAGATAAAGAAGAAGAATGAGAGAGGGAGTTTGTTAATCTTGGAAGCTAAGAAAATTTTTTTATTTTAATTATAATAAAAGTATTGGTGACACATTTTGATTTGTCAAATTACTAATATAAAATATGAATTATAAATTATATATAGAGTGAGAAGGATAGAGAGAAATAGAAAAAAGAGAGAGGTAGATAAGAAAATATAAGAAGGATATTTACTAATTTTGGAGGAAAATATTTTCTCTAAATTTTAATAAGAGTGTCATGTGACACATTTTAGTTATTAAATTAGTTAGTAATATATAAATAAAAAATCCCGCCAGGAGCCAATGGAATATTTGTACAATATGTATAATGGGCTATTTATTTGGCCCAATATGAGTTAAAAAATGAACATTTAGGGTAAAATACTACTACTTTTTCAAACACAATACATCCATATACTATCCAGAATAACCATCCGGATACCAGGGATAATAAACATTTGATATCCTATTGAATCTGTAACAGCCCAGACCACCCGCTAGCACGATATTATCCGCTTTGGCACACAAGGCCTCACGGTTTTGCCTTTAACGATAGAGATGATGGCCAAAACCCCCCACACTCACTCGTCAAAACGCGTTAAGCTAGGGAGAGGTATCCACACCCTTATAAGGCATGTTTCGTTCCCCTCCCCAACCGATGTGGGCCTCACAATCCACCCCCTAAGGGAGCCCAGCGCCCTCGCTGGCACATCGATCCGGGCTTCGGCTCTGATACCATATGTAACAGCCCAGACCACCCGCAAGCACGATATTGTCTGCTTTGGTACACAAGGCCTCACGGTTTTGCCTTTGACGATAGGAATGCTAGCCGAAGCCCCCCCACACTCACTCGTCAAAATGCGTCATACTAGGGAGAGGTATCCACACCCTTATAAGGCATGCTTCGTTCCCCTCCCCAACCGATGTGGGCCTTACAATCCACCCCCCTAAGGGAGCCCAGCGCCCTCGCTGGCACATCGATCCGGGTTCCGGCTCTGATACCATCTGTAACAGCCCAGACCACCCGCTAGCACGATATAGTCCGCTTTGGCACACAAGTCTCACGGTTTTGCCTTTGACGATAGGGATGCTAGCCGAAGTTCCCCACACTCACTCGTCAAAACGCGTCATGCTAGGGAGAGGTATCCACACCCTTATAAGGCATGCTTTGTTTCTCTCCCCAACCGATGTGGACCTTACGATGGTTGTAAAACCTCCCCCAACGAGATGGTGGGAGGTTAGGATCTCCTCCTTCGTTCCTCCTGGGCATATGACAATGTACCTCTTGGGTAGATGCAAGAGTTGTGGTTTCCGCCCCACTTGCTCCAGGTTGGTTAGTATAGAGGCTCCCCATATAGACGCAAAGGTTGTGGTTTCACCCACTTCCTCCGAGTTATGATGAGTTACGTATAAAAGTACAATGATATGATGAGTCAGTAATGAATGATTATGGAATGATTATCCGAGATACGAGTTTCCTTGGGTAAAGTACAATGGCTTGCCACCACGTGCTCTAGGTTGAGACTTGATACTCTATTAACCCTACGTCGTAAGGATGATCGGGCACGTATAAATTCTCGGGAATAGTAGCCCCCATTGAGTAAAGTTATATATATGAATGTATGAATTATGAATGATATGAGAAAAAGTTATGCATAGACTCATGGGGATGCGCGACGGGGGACAGTCCAGGCTTTAGCAAACCGGACTTGTCGGGTTGGCTTGATAGCCGACAGATGAGCCTCATTAGCCATATGACAGGCATGCATCATGTGCATTTTGTTTGCTTTGTTTGCTATGCATTATTTGGGAATGCCTAATTGAATATATTATGCTAACGGTTATATTTGCTACTTGCACTACTTATTTCCTACCTGCGTTTGCAATTGTCTGTTTGTCTGTCTTTGCAAACTCACCAGAGATGGACGAACAGAGAAAAGGTGGAAAGGTTTAGAGTTGAGATTAAGTTTAAGCTAGGTTTAGTATTCCCTAGATGACCTCCATTTTTATGGTTATATTTAGTACTTTAAGCTTTATAATCTGAGTGTCGGCATTTTAGGATTGCCTCTGGCATTCTCAGGACCTTATATCTTATGTGTGTGACACCTTTACCATGTTGAGAACCTCCAATTCTCATTCCATACTATGTTGTGTTTTTCAGATGCAGGTCGAGAGGCACCTCGCTAGACCTATGTATTTATATTTTACTTTTGCACCTCATAGAAGTTTATGGAGAACTAGGGTTGTTTTTATGTATTTTGGGTTATGGATTATATATATATGTATGTAACTATTCTCTGACCAGCCTTGGTTTCGCAGGCTGAGTTCGGAGTTTGATATTTTGTATTCATGACCCTCTACTCTTACTTTCCATATACACAAGTTTATGAACCATTAGTTTTCTTTGTACGCAAGTAGTCTCTTTTCTAAGCGTTGCACTTTTATACTTTTGCGATTTTTGCTTTACATTTTCTTCAAGACTCCTCGTATATCATATCCTTCCAATTATGATTAGATATATATTTTATTTTAGAGGTTGTAATACCACACCACTTCTGTCTTACGACTTAAGCGTAAGGCTCTCTGTGGTAGGGTGTTATACAGTATCACCTTAATGAAGAACCAATAAAATTCTGCCATTCGTATAATTATGTAGATGAAATAATTAAAAATAATATAAAATTATAGTTGAATTAAAATTAAGTATTGGAAGGACGAGTTTCATTTTTAATTTCAAATAATTATTTATGATAAATAGTCCCACAAATAATTATGTGTCATCTTTTAGGACCCAAAATAAAATTAAAATTAGAACTAATATTAGAGATGTTCTAACGTCATTAAAACCTTTAGTAATACTTAACTTTTTTATAGTGGCATAATTGGTAGCTAATTTTTTATATAAAAAAGTATGAGAAGCCAATATATATTTTATACAATGTGTATAATAAGATTAAATTGAAATTAGAATTAAATTAGAGGTAATTAATTAATTTTGAGTAGTTTCCAATTTAAGATTTGAATTAAATCATGATTCCCGTCAGTTATGGAATCAAATTAGGATTACCTTCCTTTCTCAATACGGTGTGAACTTCTTATCTCACTCTCTCCTCGAAGCAAAAGCTGGTATAGTGCTGCGACGGTTACCAGCCGCCGTTGTCCGCACATGCCACCGTAAGTAGGGAGGACGCGCATATTGTGTGAGTCGAGCTCACAGCACCACAGCCGATTTGTACCTTTTTTCCGTCGCCGGATGTTCACTTTCTCTATAAACGTGGATGATTATTCTTGGGTGCTTAGTTGTAGACGATGATTGTTGGTTATGATTGTTGTTATTTACAACGTTCACATTGGATGTTCGTTTTTGTATGATTTTGGATGTTCATTTTCTCAAGTTTCGTAGATGTTTATTCTTCGAGTAATTCAACAAGACCCAAGCAGCAGGCTGGCGCTGGGATGACGCGAGCGCAGGGGGTTCCGGGCTGCAACTCACGTCGGCGACGCTAATAGTTGCAGGTCATGGATGTTCGGCCGCGTGAGGAGTGACAAAGGTTCTTCCGGCGAGAGCATTGGCACGAGGAGGCGAAGCCCGACAGTTCTGTTCGACAGAAACAGAGGCTACACGTCGCACAAAAATAGAGCGGTGGGATGCAGGTTCCTCTGCACACGGCGGGGCGGCGGAGAAAGGGAGGTTTTTCTCCGGACAAACAATGGGATTTTTTGGAGGGTAGGGTAACGGGGGTGATGAAGGGCTAATGTGAAAGAATTTTGGGTAAATTAGGAGTAAATATCACAAAATTGAACAGGCAACTAGAAATTAGAGATAATGATGTTTAATTTACATTATTAATATATATTGAACCAAATAAATAGTTCATTGTACATATTGTATAGATACTTCATTGTCTCCTTAATGGAATTTTTTATATTTATGAAAAGTTTAATTAAAGTACAACAAAAATTTTAATTATTTTGGTAATTAATTATTAAAAAATATAAAAATATATAAATAATACGTGATGACTAATTGATAGGATTAGTATTGGGCTAGCCCAATTAGAGAATTATACTATAAATAAGAGTATGATGTAATAATATAGGATATGCATGGCGTAATTGGAAACTCTACTTTCTCTCTTTGACCCTAATTATAGGAATTTCTCTTCTATTCTCTCTTGATTATCTCTAATTCTCTCTAGTTCTTGATACAAATTCGTATCAAATGGTGCTTTCATTGAACACTATGCCAAATTCCTATGATGACACAATTTGAGAGCAGATTCAAACTAGCTTAGATCACTTGAATTCAAATTATGAAAATGGAACCAAGTTACTTGCAGAAATTCAGGCAACTTGCACCAGAATTTGTGCAACCCTGCAAAATCATCAACGACTCCAACAGCCTCCAATATGCCAGATTCAAGCCAAATCAACCTCAGCTTTTCAACCACTCAACAATGATTCAACAGCTCCAGAAGCAAAAAATTCAAAACTTACGGCTTTGCAATTTCAGAATTCAACATTAGATTATGAGAAGGCAGCATTGGAGAATGCAGCAACCAATTTTCTAGAATTCAACATGACTCCAGTTCACACAGAAGAGGAAGAAGATGCAGAAGAATCAGATTTCAGTTTACGAGTTCGACCACAGCAGCAACAATCAAAATCAACAAAAATTGCAGATTCAACAAGAAATTCAGCACTAAATTCAACAATCGATCACAAATTCAATTACACAAGATTAGTGTGCAAATCAACACATTCAGATTATGTAATTGATGCCGAAGATGCAGTGCCACAGTTTCAGCAACAACAACAAAATTCATGCCAAACTTCAAAACCCATGGATGCAGAAGAAGAAGAACTCGATGCAAATTCAGATTCAACAAATAATTCAACAACAAATTTACAGAATGTATCAATAATTTTAGATCCAGATTTTCAAATCCACATCCAAACAACACTGCATCAGAGATATCTTCTTCCAAAAACAAGTTCAACCGATTTGAGCACAAAAGCAACCGGAATTTCAATTCTGCAAGTAGATTTCCTGATTCAAGGGCCAGCTTACCTGTATGCCGGAACGCAACCTCTAGATACCGGTGATCGTCCATGGCAGGGAACAAATCCGTTCGAGGACGAAGAAGCGGCAGATCTGACAACAGGTAGCGGCGCCGAGGACGGCGCCTCCGTGAAGGGGGAGCAGATGCTCGAGACGCCCTGGGTTGACGGAGTGGCAGCAGCGACCAGCACCAGAGATCCTCGAAGGTATGGCGGAGGGTTCCAGCGCGTGTCTCCGATCTTGGCAAGACCAGCTCCACTCCTTGCCGCGGTCTTCCCTTAGGGTCGCAAAGATGCAACGCGAACAGCCGGTGATAGTTCTACGACAGCCAACGGCGTGCTCTATGGCGCTGCGCAGAAGACGTCGGAGCAGAGAGAGGACAGGGTGGTGGTGGTTTGGCTTGATGCTCGCACGGTGGCTAGAGTGGCCAAAGAAGAAGGTGGAGGTGGCGGGTTCCGACATTGGGATGTCCGGAAATGGCGACCTACGTGCACTGTGGAGGGGTGGCCGCGGGATGGACGCAGTGGCGGCGCAGGTGGGTCTCCCGGAAGCAGTGGAACCCAGGGCAAAGAAGGAAGGAGGTGCTGGGAAGGAGAAGGGGTGTGGGACAAAGGAGTTGGGTCTTCTGAAGCCCACTATGTAAAACCCGGCTAATTAACCCATAAATGAGAATTTATTCTAGAAAGCCTAAGATGTGATTTTTATGGCTAAATATGATAGAGGAGATTGAGACGAGAATTTTGGTACCAATTTTATAGAATTCGGACCAAGATTGGACCGAACGGGCCAAACCGGGCCAATTGGAACCAAAGTGGGCCCTTGGCCCAACATAACTAAACCAAAACCCTAGTTTTCAGCACTCTCTCTCCTCACACAACACCAAACACGCTGAAAAAGAGAGGAAATGGGGGAAGAACACTCTCTCAAACCTCTATCTCTCACTTGATCTTCAAACCACAATAACTTTTGATCTAGAGCTCCGATTGCCGCTCCGTTTGCGGCCACGCGTTCACCGCGGAGAGCTCTACAAAACCCATACAATTAATCTTGAGGTAAGCCACGTGTTGCTGTTCGAAATTCCAGCCCTTATTTTCGAGTTTCATGGGTGAAATGTTGAGATTTTGGGTTCTTTGATATTATAGGACCCAACTCTCTTGAAGGAGAAGGTTAATCTTGTCTCCTTGGACCTTGGGTGTGGTAAGATTCTCAACCCTAGTGTGATTTGTGATTTTATGATGCTTGGGTTTTGAGATGTTGTGTATGGGTATGATGGTTGTGGCTTAGGTTGTGTGTGTGTGGATATTGGAGCTTGATTGGTGATTTTGAAAAG
>NC_029774.3:1702568-1703519 GCF_000817695.3 Arachis duranensis | reverse complement strand
CGAGCACTGCAAGCACAAGTGGTGCCTGAAGGACAGCGTGTCGAGTTTGCTACCTATATGCTCACCGGTGTAGCGTCACATTGGTGGCAAGGTATCCGACGTCTTCTGCAGCAGGGTGATGACTATATCACTTGGAATGTCTTCCAAGAGGAGTTCTATAAGAAGTACTTTCCGACTTCTGCTAGGACAGCTAAGGAACTTGAATTGTTACAGCTGAAGCAGGGTACCATGTCCATATCAGAGTATACTAACAAGTTTGAGGAGCTGTTCAGGTTCTCTCGTATGTGCCAAGGGACTCCGGTGGAATATGAGGAATGGAAGTGTGTTAAGTATGAAGGAGGACTCCGGAGTGATATTTTCAGTTCAGTGGGACCCATGGAGATTAGGACTTTCTCCGAGTTGGTAAACAAGTGTAGGGTTGCTGAAGAGTGTGTGAAGAAGGCAACCGCTGAGAAAGGGAGTCAAAAGGGATCATTCCCACAGAACCGAGGGAAGAGTTTTGCACCTAGAGGTCCGTCTTTCAAGAGGGGAAGCTCTTTCAGGAGGCCCATGACAAACCCCAATTTGACGGTTTATCTTGTATTGAATTTAGGGGATTTTGTCACCTTTCACCCACATTTATTCAATAAAATAGCATGGTTCTGTATATTCTCCTTTAATTGTGCTTAAGAGTGAAAACATGCTTTTTAGGACTCAAAATAGATAAATCTAATTCTCCTTGATTCCATTAGATGCCTTGATATGTTTGTTAAGTGGTTTAAGGTTTAGGAGGCAAAGATTGGATCAAGGGAATGAAGAAAGAAGCATGAAAAGTTGGAGAACTCATGAAGAAATGAAAGAACCGGAAAGCTGTCAAGCCGACCTCTTCGCACTTAAACGACCATAACTTGAGCTACAGAGGTCTAAATGATGCGGTTCCAGTTGGGTTGGAAAGCTAACATCCGGGGCTTC
>NC_029774.3:1700576-1701732 GCF_000817695.3 Arachis duranensis | reverse complement strand
TTTAGTTCAGTGGGACCAATGGAGATTAGGACTTTCTTCGAGTTGGTAAACAAGTGTAGGGTTGCTGAAGAGTGTGTGAAGAGGGCAACCGCTGAGAAGGGGAGTCAAAGGGGATCGTTCCCACAGAACCGAGGGAAGAGCTTTGCGCCTAGAGGTCCGTCGTTCAAGAGGGGGAACTCTTTCAGGAGGCCCAACAACAACAACAATTTCCAAGGGAAGAAGTTTGGGAAGCAGCCTCAGAATGATCAAGCTTGTACTAGATGTGGGAGTCACCATCCGGGAGCACCATGCAAGGCCGGATGGGGTTTGTGCTACACTTGTGGAAAGGCGGGGCATAAAGCCGTAAATTGTCCTGAGAAGCAGAAACAAGGTGCCGGAAAAGCACAACAGACTGGTCAGGTGTTCACCACTTCAGCTGTAGGAGCTGAGGGATCTGAGACACTCATTCGAGGTAACTGTGAAATGGCTGGACAAACTTTAAATGCTTTATTTGATTCGGGAGCATCACATTCATTCATTGCATTTGAGAAAGCCCATGAGTTAGGATTGAAGATTGTAACTTTAGGTTAAGCCCATGAGATATGATTGAAGATCGTAACCTTAGGTTATGATCTAAGAGTGTATAATGCTACCCATGAAGCCATGGTAACTAGGCTAGGATGCCCGGAAGTTTCCTTTAGGTTCAAGCAGCGTGATTTTGTTCATAATTTAATCTGCTTACCGATGATTGGTCTTGATCTTTGACGAATGGATTTTTGACGGTTTAGAATTTCTCAAATAAAATCTCGTCGAAGTATAGTTTCTAAACCAAACAATAATCCTTTCATACAAAAAGTTGTTTGTCACTAGTACAAACCCCTAGAATTTATAAACCGAAGTATTGGACCTCGGGTCGTTCTCCCTAGGATTTACAATAAAGTGTTTTGTTATTGGTTGTGAGTTATATTTGGGGTTTTAGATAAGAAACATGAATAGTAAATGGTAAGAAAACTTTATTAACAAAATGGTCTCGGCAAGATTTGGTTGTCAAGGGTCTTCATCATTATCACTAGCCACAAGTATGGTAGTTGCAAGGATTAATCCCACTTAGTCATCCTTAAATCAATTAACAAAGGAAAGTCAAGTGAGTTATATCAATCCTAGTCCATAAGTCCTA
>NC_029774.3:1694740-1696602 GCF_000817695.3 Arachis duranensis | reverse complement strand
CTATCATGCGAGCATTGGAATGGCTCCGTATGAGGCCTTGTATGGGAGAAAATGTCAATCTCTGCTATGTTGGTATGAAGCTGGAGAGAAAAGCTTGTTGGGACCGGAAATGATAGCTGAGACTACTGAACAAGTCAAGAAAATCCGTGATAGGATGCTTACGACGCAGAGTCGTCAAAAGAGTTACGCCAATCAGAGGCGAAAGCCCTTAGAATTTGAGGAAGGAGATCATGCTTTCCTTAAGGTTACTCCGACCACGGGAGTAGGTAGGGCGATTAAGGCAAAGAAGTTGAATCCTCGATACATTGGTCCATTTCAGATCCTGAAGAGGGTTAGACTGATAGTGTATCGGAGCTTTACCACCTCATCTTTTTAACCTGCACGACATGTTTCACGTGATGCAGCTTTGGAAGTATACTCCTGATGCTAGCCATGTGTTAGAACCTGAGTCGGTTCAGTTAAGGGAAGATTTGACGCTTCCAGTGGCTCCAGTCAGAATTGATGATATTAGTATCAAACGGTTGCGTGGAAAAGAGGTTTCATTAGTCAAAGTGGCATGGAGTCGAGGCGGTGTTGAGGAACACACTTGGGAACTTGAGTCGGAGATGCGAACGGACTATCCGCATTTAATCTCAGGTAATTGCTTTGAATTTTGTGGGCAAAATTCCCAATTAGGTGGGTAGAATGTAAAACCCGGTTAATTAACGGCTAATTAACCCATAAATGAGAATTTATTCTAGAAAGCCTAAGATGTGATTTTTATGGCTAAATATGATAGAGGAGATTGAGACGAGAATTTTGGTACCAATTTTATAGAATTCGGACCAAGATTGGACCGAACGGGCCAAACCGGGCCAATTGGACCCAAAGTGGGCCCTTGGCTCAACATAACTAAACCAAAACCCTAGTTTTCAGCACTCTCTCTCCTCACACAACACCAAACACGCTGAAAAAGAGAGGAAATGGGGGAAGAACACTCTCTCAAACCTCTATCTCTTACTTGATCTTCAAACCACCATAACTTTTGATCTAGAGCTCCGATTGCCGCTCCGTTTGCGGCCACGCGTTCACCGTGGAGAGCTCTACAAAACCCATACAATTAATCTTGAGGTAAGCCACGTGTTGCTGTTCGAAATTCCAGCCCTTATTTTCGAGTTTCATGGGTGAAATGTTGAGATTTTGGGTTCTTTGATGTTATAGGACCCAACTCTCTTGAAGGAGAAGGTTAATCTTGTCTCCTTGGACCTTGGGTGTGGTAAGATTCTCAACTCTAGTGTGATTTGTGATTTTATGATGTTTGGGTTTTGAGATGTTGTGTATGGGTATGATGGTTGTGGCTTAGGTTGTGTTTGTGTGGATATTGGAGCTTGATTGGTGATTTTGTAAAGCTTGAAAAAGGGATTTGGTGGTGAAAAATCTGTTCTTGGAGGTGTTGAGGCCTTAAGAGCTTGTAGATAAGTGGTTTGGAAGTGCTCCGGTTGAGCTTGGGAAATTGGCTAAGGTATGGTTTCAGTTTCCCGTATCTAATATGTAATGTGGTAGGAAATACTTAGGATAGAGGCCCTAAGATAGGCATTGAATGGTTGATGTTGTTGAATTATTGATATATATGATGTGATCATATATGTAATGATGATTAATGATGCCTTGGTGGTATGAGGTATGAGAAATATGCATGTTGTGATATATGCTTGATGATTGGTTATGGTTGAATTGTGGGTTGGACCATGTTGATGGTGAGTATGATGTTGATTGTATACCATGATGATTTAGTGGAATTGGTGTTGTTGATAATTGGCATGAGAAAGAGTATATGATATGTCAATATGTTTGAGTTTGAGCCACTTGGGTGAAGTGGGTTA
>NC_029774.3:1688286-1692992 GCF_000817695.3 Arachis duranensis | reverse complement strand
TTTATCTCCATTAAATAATACAAACTGTGATGACTCCTCTTATGGGAGATTTTGGAGAACAGGTTTTATGTATTTGTGTCCCTTTTGGGTTTCCTTTGGGGTTTTCCTTATTATATCATATGTATATATATGTTATGCTCGGACCGGTTATCTTCGCAGCCGGATCTTGAGTATTGATATTCCTGTTTTTGACACTCCTTTATATATATATATAATCACGCGTTGGTTATCCTCGTTCATTACGCTATCGATCGGAGTGTTGCGCTTTCGAGTTGCGATTTTTGTTTACCCCTTTTTCTACAAAGGCTCCTAGTTATAATCAATCATTCCTACTACTATATGTATTAAATTTTTATTTTAGAGGTCGTAATACCTTACCATCTCTGAATTATGACTTAAGCATAAGACTCTGTATGGTAGGGTGTTACACACTATGGAAAGAAGATGGATACTCTTTTGGTTTTAGGCCCAATGTAGAAGATTGCAGTCCAATTGAACCAATTTCAGCGTATTGCTTCATATATATTATTTTTGTTTTGGATTGGACTAAATTTTTTTCAATGGGATCCTGGTGGTTAAATTTTTTTTTTTTAACAGTAGCATAGAAAATATTGTTGTAGGAATATTGAATTTTTTTACTTGTAATTAGCTTTTACAATTTTTATTAGAATTTATATTTTTTCGCAACCTTGAGAACAAGATTATTTTGAAGGGTAGGGTAATGATAGGATTAGTATTGGGCTAGCCCAAATAGAAAATTATATTATAAATAGGAGTATGATGTAATAATATAGGATATGCATTGTGTAATTGGAAACTCTACTTTCTTTCTTTGGCCCTAATTCTAAAAATTTCTCTTCTATTATCTCTGATTATCTCTAATTCTCTCTAGTTCTTGATACAAATTCGTATCACTAATCTAATAAATAATTTTTAATAATCATAGTCTCATAGAGCACCTTTATTGCGACAATCACTCTAAATATTCAAAACAATTTACTTCTAATTTCTATGAGACAATTATAACTAGTCACTAACAAATGAAATAATATATATTATTTACAAAATAATTTTCAAGTGATTTTTTTCTAATACAATCTTCCAATAATTCAAAAATGTTATCCGCACTAAAAATTAATTGTTAAATTAGTTATTATATATGTGTATAAATTAAATATATGTGGTGTTTAATTCAATTATTCTCAATATATATTTTAATTTGTGTATACTTTATATTTCAACATATATTATGTATAGATGACTGATTTTTTAAAAGATTTTTAGTGTATATCTCATAATCTCGTACAAATTCTATTCTTTAATAATTTATATTAAACCAATTTTAGTTGATTGAACGATAAGTTCATTTATCTGTTTAATTAGGTTTTGGAAGTTTGAATCACATTTGTCTGTGTATGTAGTAATTTGTTGGCTAATAGTAAATTATTAAATAGAATTTAGATCCGTAATGAATTAATCTTTACTCTGTCGAATTAAAAAATACCATAAAAAAAATATAATCTATATAAAAACCAACACATGATTATATTGTTTGAAATGACAACTCCTCATCATTTTCCTTAATAAACTTACTCTAATTTGAATTTGGGAGTGAAATTTTAAATGCGAATAGAATCGTCTCGTTTATGTTTTTAAAATTAAAAAATAGCAATCTGATCCTATTAATATTTTTTTCTAATTGTTATACAGTATGTAGTGTATTGTTTCTTTCAATATTAGATTCGATATAGACACTATTATCATATTAAAATTAAATTGAATAGGCCTAATAACTCAACTCAAAAACTAATTCATAAAATAGAGAATATCACACATTTATAAATTATATAGATTTTTTTTAGTAAATAATTATAAAAAGATTTTATTTTTGAGAAATGTAAGAATTTTAATGGACCAATCACAACTATGTTAGTGTAAACCTTCTCTTGACCCAATGCATGCTACTCCAAAAACATTACTAAGAATGAGAAATTCATTTATGCACCTCTGATCTACCTAAAAAGCTCAACTTTTTTAGAGCGATAGTTTTATGATATAATAATGAAAAAATTTCAAGTGTACTGGCTAGTATTTCAATTATTTTAATCGTTGATTTAAATTATAAAAATATATATATAATATATATTAATTAAAATCAACTGTTAAAACAACTAAAATATCGATATTTTCTGATACACTTAAAACTTTTTCTATAATAATATCGGGACTTAAATGGCAAAAAATTTTAGATAAAATTATAAAACTAATAAAACAAAGATTTAGATTTATATTAAATTATTTAATAATTTTTAACTATTTAGACACCTTCTGCTTATGATTACACCGTAATCACTCTTTTAGTAATAATCTATTTGTACTATTGGTAACTAATAATGCCACTAATATGTTCACTAATTTTTTTTTTAATAATAAATGTGAGGTTAATCATAGATTTAAGTTTTATAATTATAATTAAAATTCTTTACCTTTGAGCGAGTCTAAATAATAGAAATCACACTACTACCATTTTATATATAATACATATACATATTTTTACAAAACACCAAACAACCTTAATTAATTATAGATTATTACACTAAACATCCCTTGCTTGCAATGAGAAATTAAACTTTTCGTTGTGTTGTTTATATTATTTGATTTACAACTTTAGTATAGTAGGGAAGGGACACATACAAACCAAACAAATTAAAAATAATCTCATAATTCTAAAATAATAATAATCATATTACATAAAATAATGCTAGCTACTAAGAGAAAGTTTAAACTTGTATATAAACTACTGGCATATCATATCTTTTTGATAAGACAAAAAGAAGAAAGAGAAATGGCTACCAAGAGTGTAATAATAGATGCACAACAAATAATAATGTTGCTTATTATTGGAGTAGTTATTTGTTTTGTTTTGGTTGAGTCTCATGAAACTATTCCTAAAGAGTCATCAACTCCATCTTATTATACAAAAATACAGCATCCTAGAGACGACAGCACCATTCCAGCTATGAGAAGATGTATCGACAATTGCATAGAAAAACATTGGCCCCATCCAGAAACTAAGACCCGAGGTTGTATGCTACGGACCATGGAGTGCGCTCAAAATTGCGTCGACGATTTCATACGTACTTTACATAAATAAGGTAAGTATTTAAGTTGTTAAACAATCATTTCTAAGTTTAGATTATGTTATATAAACATTTGCTAATAAATTCAGTTGTTGTATGAATTATTTCTCATGTTGTATCTTGTGTCTGTGTTAGTGTAGTACAAGTGAATTGTTGTAATACAAAAAAAGAGTAATAAATGTTGTAAAATCAAATAGCTGTTATTGTTTATTACATAGTCTCTCTCTGTTAATTGCTGCCAATACTATTCTGGAAATCTGGACAAATAAATTATGAGGCCTGTTATACATATAAATTTTTTTGGCTTACAAGCTCAACAAAACATACGTGCATTACACTCCCACATTTAAGAGTAAATATACGCACGTTATTCAACCACTTTCTGTTTCCAAAACGCGCTACTCACCATGCATTATGAACGACTCTTATTCTTCCTCCATGAAAACAAGTTTCTTACCAAATTTGTTCGATCTACTTCGTGCGTTCTCTCTTTGCCTTTTCATTCGTTGTTTTACCTACGTTTATTACTGATATTCTTGCTTCGTTTTTTTTTTCGATTTTCATGATTTCTGAAATCAAGTTTTGAAATCGTTTTGAAGATAATAGAATTTTAGAAATACACCCAAAAGATTACAGAAATACACCCAAAGGATTACAGAAATACACCTAAACGGTTACAGGAATTCACCCAAACGATTATAAAAATACACACAAAGGATTACAAAAATACACGAAAAAGATTTAAGAAATACACCCAAAATTCATTGAAGTATACCTTATGCATAATTCAGAACTCTTCCTCTTTCTCCTCTTCATTTTCTGCTGTTTCTTCTACTTCATTTTCTTATTTCATATTCTCATCATTCTTTTTAAGAGGAAAAAATCAAACAAAAAAAATACATAATATTGCAAAATCAAAAGAAGAATGGAAGAAAGATAACAGAGAAAAAAGCACGTAAATGAAGAAGGAGAAAGAGAAGGCAAGAAATTAAAAAAAAAGCGAAATCCTTTCAAAAATTAAAAATCTGTTAGAGGCGCGTTTGAACGTAATATCAATTAGAGGATTTATAAGATTTTGTATAGTAAAATTACTTGTATGTAGAGATTAATCCTAAAATTATATTTTGGTCATCTCTAAATTAAAAAACGACTAGATCTCATTAATGATAAATAATTTAAATTTTATTTTTTATTTTATAAATAATTTACTCATCACACTTTAGCCATATTTAATTAAATTAATTAAATTTTCTTTCTTACATCATAAATAAGTTACTAACGCCAATATATATAGAACGGGAGTAAAAATTGACGAATTTTATTAATGGATTTATTGCGGTCTGACCGTTTGTAAATTTGATTATTAATGTTGTTAAAGCCTTTAGTAATACTTAACATTATTATAGTGGGGGAGTGGATTTTTTTCGGTAGAAAAAAATTGGATGATATTTAGTGTTTAATTTTATTTTTTATTGTTCTCTTTTTTTTTTTTTTATTTCACTTAAAAGTGAGAAATCACACTTTATTCTCTTAAGTGTTAAAAAAAATAGAGAGAATCTATTTTCT
>NC_029774.3:1683327-1688132 GCF_000817695.3 Arachis duranensis | reverse complement strand
ATTTTAATGCACTAACAGTATAAAAGATTTTATACAATTGTAAAATCACATTTGTTCTTTTTTATGATTATACACACAATTAATATAAAAGATAATTATTTTTACTGATATAACAATACATAATTGAATACATGTGTAAAACTATTTTACACTAATAGTGCATCAAAATTAAATTATATATATATTTTTTGAAATAATTCTCAGGTGATATTTTTCCTAATACAATCATCTAATAAAATTAACAATTAGAGATAGGTAATTCAAAAATATTATATTTACTAAAATTAATCATCATATATTTTTATAAACATTAAATATATATGGTGTTTAATTCAATTATTTTTCAACATATATTTTTATTTGTGTATACTTTATATTTTAACATATATTATGTTGAATTAAGAAATTAACTAAATTAATTAGTGATGATAAACATTATTTTTGGGCAAATAAATTATTAGTGTTGATTAATTATAATTTCATATTACTGATTATTTTATAAAACTGCTGCAGGCCAAAATCTGATTTACAGCCCAAATGGAATGGAAAATAAAACAAAGCTAATGGGTTAATGAAATAAACAAAGCCCAAAAAGGAATCAAAGATGAGAAATCAAAACGGGCCAAGCTAATGGATACCCGATCCAAGCCTGTGTCCATCAATTCAAGTTAATATCACCAAGCTTCTCATACAAGATTGAAGCCTTCATTCCTTCTCACTTGCTTTTACCAAAGCAACGTTCCTCTCTATGTGGTCTAAGCCAAATCAGTTTCAGAAAAGTAAGAAAGAGAAAGAGAGAAAGAACTTCTTCACCAAGATAGTCACCAAAGAAGCAAGAAAGAGAAACTAAGCTTGAAAGGCATAAGTCATCTCAACAAATCCAAGGCAAATCAAGCTTAGATTATAGGTAAATCTTTTCCTCTTACATGCAACTCGGTCTCATCTCCTCTTCCCAACTCTCTGCTCTATCCGAAAATGGCATTCAAGGGAAAGTTGTTCTCTGCCCTATTCTACTTCACATATACGGTCACAAGTGATACTTGGGGACCAAGTAGTTTTTCAATGGCTAAGATCAAGTTGACAATGAGAAGATTTCTATGGTTATTGCTTTGTGGCTTTCGGTCAAGATGAGGAAGTCAGAGGAAAGGTTTCTACTCTGGGAATTAAGGTGAAAAAGTGAATATGTGGGTTGGTGAAGCTCAAGGCTCAAGGTATTGACCTTAGAAGAAGAACCAAGCAACATGCAAGGAGATAAAAAGAAGCTTGCTGTTCATTCACATAGCAAGGAGAAAAACCTAGAGAGTGAGAACAGTGTTCTGTTAAGAAGTTCCTCTACTTGGATAATGCTTTCTTTCAAAGAAGCATTCGGCCAATACTGAAGAACTGTATCTGAGGTTTGCGAATCTGGTTTTGCACATAGCAAAGAGGCTGCTGATGAAGTCAATCTCCTTCATGTTTTACTAATTGTAATATACTTTTCTAAATTTATCTTTCTGAAATTTCTTGTGAGAAAAGGCATTGTGAGAAAGCTCAAGTAAAAGCCATGAGTGGAAAAAGGCTGAGTAATACACTTGAGAGAAAAGCCTAGAGTTATTTTCTGATTTCTTTAGGTATGTTTATGTCTTGTATCTTGTACCTGTGAGGTATCCCTTTCTTAGTTGGGTTAGCACTAAGAGGTATAGTTAGGTATTAGCATAGCCAATGTCAAGTTAGGTTAGAACTTGAGTGTGAAATTGGTGTATGTAATACTGTTAACTATAGTGAAATTCTTCCATAGTTGTGGAGGAGACCGGATGTAGGTTGCATAGCACAAAGCAACCGAACCAGGATACATGCTGGTGTTAGCTCTTTCTTCTCTGTCATGTTCTGTTTTCTGATATTCATGAGACAAAAATAAATTGTCTCATAAATTTCCGCTGCTGAGTAAAGTTCAAACAAAATCAGAATTGCAAATTTATTTTAAAAGGGTAATAACAGCAACGTATGAGAAAGGCATAAATTCAACCCCCTTCTCTAAGCCTACCACAACCTTCGTATTATATACAAATGGCTGATTTTTTTGATAAATTTTTAGTGCATATCCCATATAAATTCCATCATTTAATAATTTATATTAAACTAACTTGGGTTGGTCGAGTGGTCATCAACTCGTTCATCCGCTTAAATAAGTTGATACGAAAATAAAAGATAAATAAGAAGATAACAATTGAAATTGAAAAAGATAGGTTGAAATTGAATACAAATAGAATCACTTCACTTTCTACCTAATTTCTTGATGCAACAAGAAAGGGACTCCTCAACTTAACTTGTTTACACCACAGTTTGAGAATTGAATCGAAGAAACTTTTCAACCTTATACCCAATTTCTCGATGCAACAAGAGAGGAACTCACTCAATCTCACTTGTCCATATCATGGTTTCATCATGAAACCAAAAAGTGTTGTGCATTCATCTAATCTCTCTATATGACGACTATCCTAGTTTGTGAGGTATTTATAACTTCTTATTAGGTCAAAATAGAGAAATTCCTAAGTCTAATAACATAAAGCCCACTATAATAACTAAATAAACAAAATCAAAATACGTCAAATTAAATTGAACATTCTAAAAATATAAATTAATAACTTCTAAATAAAATTTGAACTCTTCATATCACGAACATTTAAAATACGTATCATTCTCCCCCTCTTCAAAAAAGATTTGTGCTTGAATCTTGTAATTGAAAAAGATAGTATTTAAAAAGGACAAATATAAAGAAGACTCTCTCTCCCTCTCCCCCTCTCCCTCTCTCTCCCTCTCTCCCTCTCCTTCTTTCTAATATGTGAGTTTTGATACCAAATGATACAGAAATAAAAGATAAATAAGAAGATAAAGATTGAAATTGAATAAAAAAATACATTAAAATTAAAAGGGATATAAGTTGAAATTGAATACAAAAAAATTCACCATACTTTTTACCTAATTTCTTGATGCAACAAAAAAGTGACTTCTCAGCCTAACTTGTTTATACCATAGTTTGAGAATTGACTAGAAAGGACTCCTCAACCTTCTACTCAATTCTCTGATGTAACAAGAGAGGGGCTTGCTCAACCTCACCTATCCAGATCATGGTTTTATTACAAAACAAAAAGCGATGTGCACTCATCTAATTTCACTATACGGCGACTACCCTAATTTATCATGTATTTATAACTTCTTATTAGGTCAAAATAGAGAAACCATAAGTCCACTAATATAAAGCCCACTATAATAACTAAATAAACAAAATTAAAATAAATTAAATTAAATTAAAACATTATAAAAATATAAACTAATATATTCTAAATAATACTTGAACTTTTTGTATCACAAATATTTGAAATACATATTACTCTTGGTACGATAATACTCAATTATTATTAGAGATCGACTAATTTGATTTGAAACGCAATTATAATTAAATCATGGGTAAAATATATTTTTGTGCCTAACATTTGTAATAATTTTCTTTAAAAATATTTCTAACGTTTAATTGTATTCAATTTTATCCCTAACATTTTTTATTTATATCAGAATTATTTCTAAACGTTAACTCCATCTAAAATGTTAGAGATAAAATTAAAACTGTTCAGGGTAGTTTTGAATCGAAATATTATTAATGACAAAATTGAATAAATAAAAAACATTAAGAACAAAACAGAATAAAATTAAATATTAAAGACAAAAAGTATACTCTACCCTTAAATCTTTTTGTCCTTTTCAGCAAGTCAGAAATATTGAAATCACAATATTTCATATATATAATGTATTGTACATATTGTTACAAAACACCAAATAACACTATTGTGTAATAATATAATCTTTTAGAATTCATTAAACTCAAGGGGCAAACAACCTTAATCAAAATTATAGAATACACTAAACAACACTTGCTTACAATGAGATTTAATTTGTTTTTAATAATATGCGTTTTACAACTTTAATATAGGGAAGGGACGACATAAATCTCAAACAAAGAATTTCCTAATTCTATAATAATCAAAGTTTAAACTTGTATAAAAACTTGGCATATCATCATATCCTATTATGAGAAAAAAAAAAAAAAGAAAGATATGACTACGAAGAGTGTAATACATGCACAAATAAAGTTCCTTACTATTATTGGAGTGGTTATTTATTTTGTTATTGCTGAGTTTCATGAAATTAGTCCTAATAAAAAGTCTTGGGATGAGCATAATGCATGTAATTACTACTGCAAAAAAGAGAATTGTGATGATCCAAAAGAGTTGTTAGGATGCATTAAGGTTTGCAATATGAGAAGCTATGACATTATTATTCCTAAACAACTTGGGACTACTCCATCTTATTATACTGCAGGTAAGGTGAGAGAGTGTATACAAAATTGCATAGAGAAATATTGGAGTCAAACACCACTAAAGCTCATGAAATGCATTACAAAATGCTTTGAAAAACTCAGCTAGTTCTTTAATAATATGGTAAGCATTCGTATTTGTATTTTTTATTTTTATTTTTATTTTTAATCTTATTTTTGTTTTTATTTTTAATATTTTTTGTTTTTTATAAATACAAAAAAAATATTTTTATTATTTTTTTCTCCTAGAAACAGAAAATATTAAAACTGAAAACACAATCTAAATGCATCCTTCTTAAATTGTGGTAAAAAAATTGATTGAAATTGTGTTTATAAAGCATATAAGGTATTTATTTTTGTCTCATACATTTTATTTTATCATTATTTTTTTAGTTAAAATTAATTTCTTTCAAAAATATTATTTTCTTCTTCTTCTACTTCTATTATTATTATT
>NC_029774.3:1670214-1683286 GCF_000817695.3 Arachis duranensis | reverse complement strand
AAATTACCACAACTACATTATTAACACTATTTAGAAGAAGATAACAGTAGAAAAAAAATTTGAAAGAAAAATTTAATTTTAACAAAATAAATAAAATGAAATGAAATGAAACATTTGAAAAAAAATATTTTAAAAAATAGGAATGAAATTAGAATTTAGTTTGAATATTATGGTTAAGACAAGATTTCAACCTTTAAAGAAATCATGGAACTTAAAATAGCCGTAAATAATATATAAAATAAAATGCTTCAAATTCATTTTTTTAGCTTTGAATTTATTTCGTTATACTAGCTTGGTTTCTATATATGATGCCTTACACGATTCGAGTTTACCACTATGTTTGATTTAAGGAAAAATAAGAGAAAAGAAAAAAGGATGGAAGAAAAGTGAGTAAAAAATTTTATTTCCCTTTGTTTGGATGATAAAGAAAATAAAAAAAAGAGAAACATTTTGGTGTAAATTTCATCAAAATTTTTTTTCATTCATTACAAGTAAGAAAACAAGAAGGAAAATGTTACTTTTTATATATTTACAATATTATCCATAATTTTATTATTATTAATAATTATCAATATCAATTTAATTTTAATAGTTTTAATATATTATTATAATAAAATTCACATTTAAATATTATATATGTATTAGATAAATAATTTAAATCAAATATATAAAATTATAATATTTTATAATATTTATAAAATACAATAAAATATAAATAAATAAAAATATTTATATTTTATTTTATTATAAAGATATTAATGTAATTTTATATCATTAGATTTTTTTTTCATTTTTTTCATTTAAATAAAAAAAATTCTCTTTATTTTTTTTATCTATTTTTTTTTCATTCAAACAACACGCAAATAATTCTATTTTTTTTCTATTTTCTGTCTTTTCATTTTCTTTCTTTTTATTTTTTTTTTATTTTCTCTCCTATATTCAAACAAAGCCAAAAGCATTTGCATTATTAATATAATTATTGTTGTGCACTAAGACCTAATATCTATTTAATTTGTTGCATGCAGGGAGAGTTGAGATTTAATAAATACTCCAATAAATGAAAGAAATATATATTTGAACACCTTGATCTTCTTAATTTCTTTCTCTCTCTCTTTTTTTATTTTTTTCCTTGTGAGCAAGTAAGATGTGACATGTGCTATTATTATTTTTTAATTAGTGTTTTCTTTTATAACAAAAAACAATTAGCAATAGGCAATTTCGTTTCTAATTTGACCGAAATTTCACGTAAATATCATGGTTTAATAATCCATATCAATATCGCAAAATAATCATTTTCCCTAAGCAGATATTAATTTGATCATTCAACAAACACAAATTAATTTTAAATAATGTGCACTTAAACTATATATAGTCTACAAAGCTATAAGTCAACAAAAAAAAAAAATTAAGTCTATAAAGTTATCATCACATAGTTATTTATTTATTTTAAAATGGGGGAAATTATTATCACATATAGTATTATCTTATCGAATCATGCGTAATGTAGCATGCCAATTGCAACCAGAATATTTAGCTATCATTTAAGTATGTAATATACTAATATTTATATAGTTTATAAATATATAATGTGTGCGTTTTTTTTTTCCCTTAAAGTGAGTTGAATTAGACACGTTTAATTTTAATCTATAAATTTTATTTTATATATAATACAATTCAGGGCCGGAGTCAGGTATAAGGAAAGGGGGGCAACGACCTCCCCTAATTTTAATTTTTTACATGTAAATTATATGTAAATTTTAGTTTAGTCCCCCTTAAAATTTTATTTTAGTCTTATTTTATTATGTAAATATTTTTTGCCCCCCTTTAATATTTTATCTAGCTTCGCCCCTGATATAATTATTCAATTTATTTCATTATGTTAGTATTGATATTGATGTTGTGATAGTGACTATGATGAAATAAAATTAAGAAGAGGGAACAAAGAAGGACAATCTTAAAAAAATTTGAATATAACAGACACGATTTTAAACAATAAATTTTTTCAAAGATCATTTTAATTTGCAGCTCAAATATTATGAGTTTAATTTTGATACATTAACAGTATAAATAATTTTATAGAATCGACAATTATATTTTTTTTATGATCATTCACGCGATCAATATAAAATATAATTATTTTCACTGATGTGATATTAGGCAGCGTTTGGTTTATGTATCCCTTGAGACAGAGACACAGAGACATAGACATTAAAGACATGGACACAAATTATTAGTGTCTATGTACTGTGTTTGGTAAACATTGAACAAGACACAATAAAATTAGAAAAAATCTATATTATCCTTATAAAAAAAATCAGCCACCATTGCTACCATTATCATCCACCATCTCTACCATTACAGATTCATCATCACGCACGATTCACCACAAATCAATCAGCAAAAATTTTAAAAAAATCAACAAAAATTTTTATTTTTCTGTGGAGGAAAAGGTAACTCAAGAGCAAACTCTGAAAAAGAGAAGAACCAAGGTAGAGGAAGAGGTGCCAATGATAAACTCAAAGAAGAAGAGGGAGAGGCGGCCGTGGATATCATGAAGAGGGAGGAGAGCCGACAGCGACAAATCTGGACGAAGAAGGAGACATAGCGGTGACGGCAGATCTGGACGAAGGAGGAGACACAGCAGCAGCGCTTGGATCTGGACGAAGTGGGTGATGCAGCGGCGACAGCATGCGGATCTGGACGAAGGGAGAGATGCAGCGGCGGCAGCGGCTGCGGCGGCGGTGGATCTGGACGAGGAGATGTAGTACTGACGGCGAATCTGGACCACGGGATGCAACGGCAAAAGGAGGGAGGAGGGAGGAAGGAGAACATTCACGGTGGATGGAGAAGGAGAGAGAGAAAAAAAGAATTAAGGTTAAGAAATTAATAAGGGGTAAAAGAGTAAATAAGTGTGTCTAATTGTTTGTGTCTCTGTGTCTCAATATTTTGGGAGTACACTGAATACATGTATTTTGTGTATGCTTGTGTACTAACGTGTCCATCAAAGATTTGTGTCTCAACAAACAAACATAGGACATGTTCTAACGTGTCCATGTCTCAGTGTCTGTGTCTTTGAAATCAAACACTGCCTTACGTAATTACATACACAGATAAAACTATTTTACATCGAGAGAGTATCAAAATTAAAAAAAAAAGTTATAGCTGGAATAATTTAAAGTGAGAATTTTGGTACAATTTCTTTCTTTTTTTTCTTTTGGTAAGTGTAAGGGGCACTAGGCCCGCACAAAAAACAACAAAAAAAACTACAAGACTAAAGGTTTTTGGGACAAAGAACCCTTTTATATCATCTCTTATTAAACTAACTAAATCTAACGGAGGAGAGAGCTACGAGATTTGAGAGTGAAGATAATTAAGAATTTAAGATGAGAAGCTCATCAGAGGAATAAACTTGGGCTAAGAATGTTAATTTGAAAGATCACATTGGATTAATTAAAAATTCAAGATTAAATTTAGCTAGGAGTGAAGTTTAATAATAACTAATTTGAGTCTTTACTTCATGTATACTGTATTATAAATGATTATAAATAATATAAAAGTTTAATTTTAATAGGCTTCCACACAACATAAAAAATTATAAATAGTGGTTATTCAATTAAATTTATTAAATGATGAATTAAAAAAATCAACTTTCATGTATTGTTAATATGCTATAAAAGAGTTTTATAAGTGGTTTAGGTTGATTAATTGGTCAATTTACTTGTCCGCTTAAATAAGTATTGGAGATTTGAGTTCCGTGATGTAGAGATGCTAATGGATCGGTCCGACCCGATAATCGATTCGGATCCAATCACTTTAAAACTAATTTGGCATGGCTTCGTTGTGACTCAATAAGACCTGAAGTTTTAATAAATGGTCCAACTAATTTATTAAATCGGGTTCGGATAAATGCTCGGTTCACTCAGACTCGTCCCGTTGAGCCTGCATAGAAAAAAATACATTTTGTACTCATAAGACTTTAAATATGTATTTTGGTGTCTAATAATTTTTTTTTTACTAAAAATAAAGAGACTCAAATCTACAACCTCTTAAGTGAATATGGGGAGATTATGTCATTTGAGATATAAATTAGACTATGCCATTTTATAATTGACTTAATTATTATTATCAGACTTTAAATTATTATTATACTCTAATTATTATGTGAATGTTGCAATGTTATAACATAATTATTTTCAAAAATTTAGAGGTTTAAAAGAGAAAATATCCAAACTTTGGTGATGTCGTGATGAACTATAAAAGATATATTTTTTTAAGTTAATTCGAATCTTACTGTTTTATTTTTAATCAAACTTATTGAATTGTAAATAATAGTGGTAATAGGAGATCAGCATATTTTGTGATTTGTAGCCATCAATTAATCATCATTAATATTTTTAATGATGTGAAATCACATCTAATGGTATGATATTACACACTTTTTTTTAATGATTAAGTGCTGACTAGATTTTAATGAAAGTGTTGGCCTTGAGATTTTATCTTAAAAATAGATCAAAGAATCATAAAATTAAAATTTATAAACACACTCAAGTTTAAATATGTATATCAACTTTTCAATAACAAGTAAGTTTTTTCTCTTTTTATAAATAAATGTTATTATAATTTTTGGCATAAAGTTTATCAAGATCCGAATTTCACCTTGTATAGACCCAATTTTAGTATGATAAAAAAATAGTGTAATTTTACTGAGTTTAATATCGGATAAAATTTCAAAAAATAGACTTGATCATTAGTTAAGATCGAGTTTTGGTCAAGACGAATCCGACCCATGTGTATCCCTACGATATTGTATATACAATAACTCATTGACAAACTTTAAATAGAAATTCAATTTATGATATATTAGTCTCTTAGTCATTAGAGTGAACAATAAAAAAAATATATAAAAGAATTTTACCAGTCATATATTATTACATTTGAAAATTCGTATATAATTATTTTTACTTCTTATACAATTTAATTAAATATATCAAATTATCTAATAATTTTTAATTATTAATTTTATATAAAAATAATTGCATACAAGTGTTTACCATCATTCTATTAGCAAATAACTAATTTTTATAAGAAATAATTTAAACGGAAAAATCTAATTGAATAATAATATAAAATTCTTTAAAATTAATTATTTGATTGATTCAATAATATCATAAAATTAAATATTCATGTAAAATTCTTTTATATAGGAGATTTCTTAAAAATAAAATTCATATTTAGTCCAAATCCATATTGATATTATTGGATGGTGAATGTTATTTGATTATTCTTAATCCAAAGGGATTTGAACAATTCAAGTAGCATTCACGATAATCTTTGCACGAGAGCGCAGGGAAACGCAACCCGGACCTGTTGGCCGCACAAAACCGGATTGAATAATCGGCGATAGGTCCGAAACTTTTCGTTTTGGCATTGTTAAGTGCAGATTCATTTTTCTGGTTTTGGTCTCTTTTTCGCTTCTATTCTCTTCGGTCAAAAACACACAAACACGCCATCAAACCAGCCACCATCCCCAAAGTCGGTGTAAGCATACATACTCCTACCTTGTACCCTAACCCTAATTCCCAATAATTTCTATTTCTATGATTTGGCCTCCAATTTTTTCTTTTTGTGCGGTTAATTATCCTTTTTTTAATTATTTTTTACTTAGAATTTGTAGTACTTTTGCTTTGTGATTTGATTGATTGCTGATTCTTAATTTTTGGGTTGATTTGATTAGACTGGTTGGGTCAGCATGCGTTAGATTCTGTACCTTTGCTGTTCGATTGATTGATCCTGTGCTGAATTATCGGGTTTGTGGAGATGGATTTGGCATCCAGTTGCAAGGTAAGTGATTAAAGGCTTCACCTTAACAATATAGTTGTGGGGTTTTAAGGTTTTAGGATTTTTTTTAATTTTTCTTCTGTAATTTGGGATCCTGATTTAGTGATGGTATTATAGTTCCTCAACATAATTTCTAGAGGGTTCCTAGTAAATTGGAAATGGTTCATTTAATTTTGCATGACTTGAGGGAACTGGTTACCGTTTTGTGTGGTTTAATTTGGTTTTTGGTAATGGCTAGTTCAATGGATTCTCTGGATACTACTTTTTGGGTGCAAATTGTATGCTTGCTTGGCTTATTTTGTAAGAGTATTAATGCAGAGTAAATCTTTGATTTTTCTTGGTGATTGGCTATCCGAGGACTAGAGGAAATAGGGACCTGTAGTAGGAATTTGATTTTTTGAATTTTGATTTACATTGATACCGAAAGACAATTTTTCAGGAAGCTGCCTCGTGTGCCTCGAACTCTTGGTCATTGGTTGGGTTTTAGTTTTTATCTAGTTTCGTTTCTTTATAGGGAATTATCATGGTTAACCAAGGTTTTATCGTTTTTTCCCTTTTATGTTTTCCATTTTTTCATTAACCGTTTTTTTCCTTTTTCTTTTTTTTTTTCCAATGACAATGTAAACTAGTAATTTAATAGCGGATACATCATGGTCATGGACAATTTGATGGTTTGAATACTTCATGCTGTGGCATTTTTCTTTTTTTTTTGGGTTGTATGCACTGCGATATATTAATCATTGTGATTTGTCATTCGACTTTACTGATTTAATGGCATCTCTTGTAGGAAAAATTGGCATATTTTCGAATAAAAGAGCTCAAAGATGTCCTCACGCAGTTGGGCCTTTCAAAGCAGGGAAAAAAGCAGGTGAGATAACAAAACTTGATATGGATTTTTCTCCAAAACCCCAATTTATAGTGTTTATGTTCTGATTCGTGGTTCTTGTGGAATGTGGGTGATGCGAAACAGATCAGAACCACGATTTCTTTCATTGATTTATCAATCTGATCTTTTGTATTTTGCCATTTTCACCTACGTTAATTGAATTTGGATTACTGCATTCACATCTTACGTGCGTAAAGAGCATACATGTCTCACTATTAATATGAGTCTGCTACTCTTAAAATTGATGAATACAGGCAATAATGTTTTTGTTTTTGTGACTGTTGTAACTTTGGGTTGAATCCCATGCATTATTGCCTTTTGATGTCTTGGAATCTTAGGATGATACAATGAATGATGTTGATTCTTCATCTTTTGTAGGATCTTGTTGATCGGATACTATCTATGCTCTCAGATGATCAAGGTAAAAACTATATGCACAAACGAAAAGTAGGTCAATCTTAGGATCTAACACTGCCTTATGTTTCTTTATTTATTTTTATAATAATTTTAGATAAAATCCATATACAGCAAAAGTATAACAGAGTCAGGAATTAAATTTTTAATTCCTTCAAAATTTCTACATGTTTTTCCAATATCTAGCTGAACTTGCAATTTTAGTTTGTGTTGAATTTTATTCAAGTTTTGATGGGAGTCTCTTGGTAAGGTCATGTAGTTTCATTTGTGGCAATAGTTAGCCCTTGTTGTTGGTTTGAAAATTCTGAGCTGTTTGTTCCCGTCATGGCTTTATTTGTGCCTCAAATTTATGTTTAAAGCTGGTTTGACATAGTTTAGGAATCTTGGCAACTTTTTCCCAGATGCAGTGTGGTGAATCATAAACATTTGACCTATTCGGCATTTGTGCACTATTTCATGATTTTAATATGCGGAGTTAGTTTTCTTGTGTTCCTCTCTCATTGTTCTGTTAAACTTAACCAACTTGTCACTTTTCCCCCAGTATCCAAAATGTTTGCCAAGAAGAATGCTATTGGAAAAGAACAGGTGGCAAAATTAGTGGACGACACGTATAGGTAAGTCTTGGCAACAAGTTTGATGGTATTCTGTTTGATATAAAATACTTAGATAGTCATATGCGGTGCATATATTTGTGTCTGGTTTATGTTGGTTCTTTGTTCACCTTTTTTTCTTGGCCCAGAAAAATGCAGATATCTGGTGCCACTGACCTTGCATCAAAGGGACAGGGAGCCTCAGATAGCAGTAATGTGAAAATTAAAGGTGAAAAAGATGATTCCTTTCAATCAGATACAAAGATTCGCTGTATCTGCGGAAGTACATTGGATACAGATCCATTGGTCAAGGTGTAATATTCGATATATTCTGTGCATTTGCAGATGTTCTTTTAAATTGCACGTACTTTCAATAGGACCTCTTGTTTCCTATATTCGACATTTCATTATGGAATTTCTTTTTTTCTCATCTTATTGCAGTGTGACGATCCACGATGCCATGTGTGGCAGCACATAAATTGTGTTATTGTTCCAGAAAAACCTATGGAAGGTGTCCTGCCAGTACCTGATAAATTTTATTGTGAACTCTGCAGACTCAGCCGTGCAGACCCGTATGTTTACATTTCCTTCGTGTTTATATATATAATATGCAATGGACAAAATAAAGTTGAATTTTTTCATAATGTGTTTATGCCTTCAAGGGATTGTGCTGGTTGACATTTGCCTATAATGTGATCTTGAATTTCCTGACGTTGATTTCACCGTTGTTATGATGAAGTGGTTTTAGTAGTAATCTTTTAGTTATCTCTATCCTACATGGATACTTATTGAGTTTGCCACTAAACTTGTTGCTTCAAAATTATATACTATCTTTCCCATCAAGGATTTGAATATTTTGTTCTTTTGTTTGCCTGGCATATTGAATGGTTCTTCCCTTACTTTATCTGCTGTATTCTCGTAGTTGACCAAAATTTTCTACTCATATTATTTAGCATTTCATTTTCTTGCTGTTATATATCTATTTATTTCTGTTTATTCTGTTACAGGTTTTGGGTTTCAATGGGACACCCCTTGTTTCCTGTGAAGTTGAGCATAACAAGTAATCCAACTGATGGGTGAGTACACTGGATATATTGAAATTAGATGTAGTTCGTGTGATTGAGATTTTTGTGTCTCTTGGCCAGGTGAATGCATTTTCTAATTATGTTGTGTGCCTTGGAATTTGGTAGAAGGTAGTATCACTGAGAATGTATAATTTACTAAATCTCCACAATGGTAGAAAGATGTAAAAAAAAGTGATAGATTCAAAGTTCTTGGGGTATTATATATTATATAAACAAGTATTTAACACTTTGCATTGATCATAATATTAATGCTAGCTATTATTTATATCTTGTTCAATAAAATTCATTAGCGGTTGAATTTGCTTTTGTTGATCAAGTAGGAAACTTATTTTGGCTTCTCTTTTCTGTTCCGCTCATACCAATGCTTTTAAATCTCCGTAAAATGGTGGTGGGCTAGGAAACTTGGTTTTCTTCTCAAGACACACTGTGATACCCAATGACCATGTCCCATGCAATCAATTATCTGTTTCTATGGTTAAATTTAATTTTCAATGTGGCTTTTAGATGGATCCTTAATCATATACTCATATTTCTTTTTCAGATCCAACCCAATGCAGAGTGTGGATAGAACATTTCAATTGACAAGAGCAGACAAGGACTTGGTATCAAAACCAGAATTTGATATTCAGGTTGGTTTTAATAGTGGTATTTAAGTGCTGGTAGATTAATTGGTAGACTTTTTTTATATAGTTTGTTCAGTTATTAATGACACCATATTTAGGCTTGGTGTATGCTTCTGAACGACAAGGTTTCATTCAGGATGCAGTGGCCACAGTATACAGACCTACAGGTCAATGGTATGTTTAATATAATTATATAAGTTGCTCTTGTTTCCAGTTTGGATTTTATTTAGTTATATTGATCTATTTTTGAATTTCATATTTTGTTGAGCAAATTTAAGCTCATTAAAGTTAAACATCAAATGTGTGTGTACTGAGTGGTCTTCATTGTGGTTGTATTTTAAACTCTATCCTTGAACAGGTGTTCCTGTTCGTGCAATTAACAGACCTGGTTCACAATTACTTGGGGCTAATGGGCGTGATGATGGTCCAATTGTAAGTTTGTTGTCAATTATGTTGTACCAATTTTAGTTCTAACAAGGGCTGATTTTCTATGTAAATGCCATTTCTATTGGATATAGTTTTTATGCAATAAAAGATTTCTTCTGGTTTTATTAAATGTCTTACTGTATTTTTTCCTTGTCAGATCACGCCATATACAAAAGACGGAATTAATAAGATTACCTTAACAGGATGTGATGCTCGCATTTTTTGTGTGGGGGTTCGTATTGTTAAAAGGCGCAGCATGCAACAGGTATATTGTATTCTAAGCTGATTAAAATGCTAATATAACTCTTTGAATGTGTACCTTCAATCCAGCTTTGTATTGGAATGGAGAGTTTGCTGTCTAATTACCTCTTTATAATATCTATCCAAAGCATTGTAGTCTAAATAATCTGAGCTGCAATTTGATTCATGTGACATAATGGAAGTCTCACCCAATCAATCAATCAATCAATCAATATTGCTGTTTTATCAGAAGAATCATGTGTTGAATTGATGTAATTGTGTGAGAATCACAGAATTCCTATGGTTTGGTTATTTTGGAGCCAAACGACGACTATGTGGTGATGATGCAGTTCTAGTGGTAGATCTTGGAGGGTTGTGAACTAAACAGCCACTCTCCACAAACAAGGCAAGGAAGTGATGGCTAGTGTGACCATATCTTCTTGGTGTAGAGTTTTGTAAATACGACAAATCTCTTGGATCAAGGGTGTACTATCAATGCTGTCCAGACTGATAGATGCAGTAAATCAGCGATGACTGTGGGAGGGTGGCAACCCCCGTGATTGTGAGCCTTTGGTGGTTGGACAGTGGACCAGTTGCAAGGGTGGTGGGTTGCGAGATGGGTCAGTTTTCTGGATGAGGTTGACAGCGGCAGAGAACAGTAGATGGGTTAGTGGGAAAATAGGGTTTTGGTTTCTATGATTTCGGAGAGAGGGGATCACAAAGCAACTGTTTATAGCGTATATTATAAAAGGAAATAAATCTAAGGAAATTAATGATTCCAAAGAATAAAATATTCAAAAAGTTAATTTCTATAATACGTTTTATGCCTTAGTAAATTGTAAAAAAAAAATACTTTTAAAATTGATTATGAATCTTAACTTCCAATTCAGAATTCTGAGCACAGGTCTTAATATTCCTGATTCAACTATGACGGAGTGAAGTTCTTATGTTTGTTCTATTTTTGTTGATTTCTTAAAATTAGGAACATGAGAACTGTTTTCCTTTTTATTTTCTGTTGCGATTTTTCAATAGCTATTAGAACACAAATATTGGAACCGAAGTTCCACCTAGCCTAGGTACCAAGGAAGATGTTTGTTCAAATAAAATGGAACGTATGGTAGCAAATTGTGCAGGCCTCATAAATCCTGATCATTTGAGGTTTGGTTCAGTTAGCTAAATCTAAGCTTTTGGTGTCTAGTCCACCAGACATCGAAGCTTACTTTTTCTTGAAAAGTTAGATAAATAGATTTGGTTTCTGGTTGTTAACCAATTATACTGACTTTAACTGGATTTTCTGTGTAATTGCTGTCTCACTTTAGGGCTTGTCACACTGTTAAATCTACTGGTCAAATACAGTTTTAAGTTATGATTTGATTTTTTTTTCTTGTTTGTAGCTGTTGCTCTGGTATGATTATTTTTTTCCCCATTATTGTGAAATAATTGAGTATCTGTTGTTCAGATCCTAAACATAATTCCAAAGGAACCTGAAGGTGAACAATTTGATGATGCTCTTGCACGAGTTCGTCGTTGTGTTGGAGGTGGAAATGAAGATGATAATGCTGACAGTGACAGTGATTTGGAAGTGGTTTCAGACACTTTTAGCATCAGCCTTCGTTGTCCGGTAAGGCTTTCATGTTTGGGATTTCTTACTCTATTTTGTTCAATAAGTTCAGGTACTAAATTTTTCTACATTCTGGTGAAATAGATGAGTGGTTCAAGGATGAAGATTGCAGGTAGATTCAAGCCTTGTATTCACATGGGATGTTTTGATCTTGAAGTTTTTGTGGAAATGAACCAAAGGTCAAGGAAGGTAATACTGTAATAAAGATGGTTGGTGTGCCTAATCCACCTCAAGTAATCTCCTCTTTCCTCTCTGATAAGCATTAAATTGTTTCTGCAGTGGCAGTGCCCAATATGTCTCAAAAACTATGCGTTGGAGAATATCATTATTGATCCCTATTTCAATCGCATCACTTCTCGGGTATTTTTCAAAATAATTCGTCTTTGTAAATTGTATATTTGATGGAGCGATGATTATAATTAAATTGTTTTGCTGTTACAGATGACAAACTGTGGTGAGGAGGTTACAGATATTGAGGTGAAGCCCGATGGTTCTTGGCGTGTTAAGACCAAGAGTGAAAGTGAGCGCCTGGAGTTGGGGAATCTTGCACAATGGCACTTCCCTGACGGGTCCCTCTGTGTTTCGGCTGATGGAGAAGGCAGAAGAGTGGAAGCTTTGAAGCTGGTCAAACAGGAGGGTGTTTCAGACAGTCCTACTGGCTTAAAGCTTGGCATTAGGAAGAATCGCGATGGACTTTGGGAAGTCAGCAAACCTGAGGACACAAACACCTCTTCTGGTAATAGATTGAAAGAGGTATTTGGAAATCATGAAGTGGTTATTCCAATGAGCAGTAGTACCACCAACGGAATTGAGATGGATTCTCCATATCTCAATAATGTTAATTTATCATATGATTATACTGCAAATAACACTTCTGCTCAGGTAGGTGGTGCAGAAGTTATTGTTCTTAGTGATTCTGAAGAAGATAATGATTTATTGGTATCTCCTGCAATTACCTATAAGAACAACGAAACTGAAGATGGTTACTCGGTGCCACCGCCTGGAATTGTTGATTCGTATAATGAAGAGCACACTAATCTTGGTGGTAATTCATGCTTAGGACTTTTCCCTAATGATGATGATTTTGGTTTGTGGTCCTTACCACCTGGAACTCAGGCTGGCCCAGGATTCCAATTATTTAGTCCTGATGCAGATGTGTCAGATGCATTGGTGCATTTGCAGCATGGTCCTATGAATTGCTCATCTTCATTGAATGGTTATGCATTGGCTCCGGATGCTGGTTTGGGGTCTGGTAGTCTTATACCAGATTCCTCTGCTGGTCGATCGGATGCTGATTTAAATGTTGGATTGGTTGACAATCCATTGGCATTTGGGGGAGATGACCCCTC
>NC_029774.3:1632939-1670169 GCF_000817695.3 Arachis duranensis | reverse complement strand
GAGAGATCAGGCAAATATATCTAATGGTGTCCTAAATGAGGATTGGATATCTCTTAGTCTTGGTGGTGGTGCTGCTGGTACAAATGGTGATGCTTCCACTCAAAATGGGTTGAATTCTGGACTTCAAATCGCACCCAGAGATCTAGCTAGAGAAGGTGCCGCAAATACCAATATGGATGATGCTGGTTTGTGACTCCATATCCCTAATTATATTATTTCCTTAATTAGTAGTGGAAGTTACTCTTATTGGAAACTATACCAAGTATATACGGTTAGCTGGGTCTTTAAGCATATTTTTTATGGAGAGAGAAAACTAAAATATACACTAATTGATAAAAGAATTAATACTTTTACTATGAAGTTCGTAAATTATGGTTATGAAATATATATTACTATCTTAGGAAAATAATAATTTGCCTGTCAGCCTGTCTCTGTAAAATTGTAAAATGACTGCTAAGTAGTCATCCTTGTAACATATGCTTATATCTTTTTGCCAAAAGTACAATATCAACCATCTCTTCATTAAAATACGGTGCGAAAACACATACATAATCTGTTTAGTTATATTATTCTTCTATATCATATTCTTGCATTAGAAAAGCAACATATTGAGTTTAATCTTGTTTGACAAATGACCCAAATGCCCATTATTTTTTTGCTCATGTAGAAAATGTATCAATTGAAGATGTAAAGGATGCTAACTTCTAGGCAAAGTTTTAGAGGTTTTCATTCCCTTACGTAAATATACTCTGTCATGTATTAATGCAGTTTGACATTTCTTTTCATTTTCTTGACTGATTATTTCTTCTCATGCAGCATCTTTGCTTCTTGGTATGAATGATGCTAGATCCGACAAGTCAAGTAGACAAAGATCAGATAGCCCATTTTCATTTCCTCGCCAAAAGCGTTCTGTAAGGCCACGCTTGTATCTTTCTATCGACTCAGATTCTGAATAATAGGTATCAGACCTTGTGTCTCAAGATATTTAGGCACTCTCCTTAATGCCAGATTTTGTATTTAGTAAGTGAAGGAAGTTGGGAGGCATTTTTGATCCTCATGAAACAGCGGTTGATGTCCAAGGCATCTCTATTCTGAGGCATCTCCATCGGAATAGAGCTGCAGATATGCCCTGCCAACATATTTACTTCTACCCTGTTGGCAAAGATGTTTGCTATAAAGATTCTTAATTCTTTATGCTTGATATTTAAGTTGTCCTTACCACACATGTTAATAGATCAGGCTCAAGCTGTTGTTCTCTTCAATTTTCAATGATGAATCACTGGGTGGTGGGGGGTTAGGGGGGTATAGTTCTGGTTTAATGTACAGTTGATCATTCAGAGATGGTAGTTCAACTTTTTAATTTGGTGGGGAGTTCCCCATAGAAACATTATATCTGCATTTTTCTGTACCAAGAACAAATAACCTGTAAATTTTTAGCCTTGATTCAATAGTGAAATCAAATATTGTTTCTCAACCAATTTGGGCAATTTTTCCTTGTCATAATGTGTGTTTTTCGACCTCATTGCTTATGATCCATGCAGGTAGGCACCCATTTTAGGCACTAAGGTGCCCCCTTGGGTTATACATCCAAGTGACAATATTTCTCTTGTATTATGCATTGATCCACCAGCCTTCCTGGCATGACTGAAAAAGTGAGTCTCTTCATAAAAAGGGAGAACAATTCCAATATTTCATGGTGATACTTTGCCTGTTGAAGAAATGTGGCTACACAGCATCTATGTGTAGTGTGAACACCCCACAAGACCTGGGTGATGAGGGACACGGTCACAGAAGCTATCATGGTTTAGGCTTAAGCAGTTCCATGATAATCTTATCAATAAATTGTAGTTCTGGTTGTTAGTTATCGAAATCATTTGTATCCTGATTTAAATTATATCGGTTTTTGGTAAAATTAGAAATCACCTACAAACTGTGTGTATATATATAAATGCCGAGGGTTGAGTGGTTATACTTAGACCTGCAATAACAGTTTAGTTAAGGCAACTCTTGTTAATTCAAATTTAACACTAATTATGGTCTTAGTGTTTTAAAATAAGTCTATGTGAAATCTTCGGTTTTTTCTTTCCTCTTTCTCTATCCCTATCTCGTAGGTATAGCGTTTGAATCAATAGAGAACCTTTTCTTCTGTATCTGTATGAATCGATATTATTACATTCCAATTCCTTCTCGATACCTCCCAAGGAAAATCCCGAATTGGATCTCAAATTGACGGGTTAGTGTGAGCTTATCCATGCGGTTATGCACCCTTCGAATAGGAATCCATTTTTCTGAAAGATCCCGGCTTTCGTGCTTTGGACCCAAAAAAATCAAGTAATAAATGCGTTTCAAGATGAACAATTGAGTAAATTATAATCTACCTATGAAAATTTAGAATAGCGTAAATTTATTTATGAACGATCAAAATTAATTTTATTTTTACAAGAGAAAAGCCACGAATGAAATTAACTTCTGGTTCTGGGTGTCTTTGTTATATGAAATTATTTTTCCTAGGTACAAAAGTTTTATTCATTTATAGATTGATTTGTCAAGACTCAACGCCTTGAACTTTCGCAAACAGTAGTAGTTTATTTTGAATGATGTTATGACTTGTGAAATCCGTTGATATAAATAATTGTCAGTTTTTATCACAAATAAATTGCTAAATACGTAATAATATATTTCCTTGCACTTTCTATGCTGCCCATGCATGTCTTGGCCATTATGGAGAAGAATCACTTTGGTCTCCTAAATTAGTAGGAAACAAATTTCTCACGGATAATGAAGTATTTGAAGGTGAACAATGCAAGTGTTTTTTTACCCTAAAAATACGTCGCAGAAATTAGAACAGGGAGAAGGAAAGAGTAAAAGGGCTCCTAAACTTGAGGAAAAATACAAAAATAACACTTCGCCCACCGTGGGGCTCGAACCCACGACCACAAGGTTAAGAGCCTTGCGCTCTACCGACTGAGCTAGACGGGCTTGTTGTGTGTGGAGTATATTTAATATTGTTATATCCGTAAATAAAGTTGAGTTTAGCTAAACCAAAATAAATTTAGATCAAATATAATTTTACACCAGCAAGGTGTAGACGTGTAGTAAGTAGTAACTAGTAAGGTGTATGTTAAGAAAATTTGAAGATTTCAACAAGTTATTTAATGCAAAATGTTAAGAAAACTTTGATGAAAATAAAATTTGGCTTTCCCATTAGAATAAACCGACATTTTTAATAAGGGTTTGAAATTCTTAATAATTTTAGTGTGTGGGTCAGCTCCCACACAATGAACATATTTTTTGAAGTTCAAAATTCTAAAATCTATTTATTTCTAAAGTTGAAACCGTTAATAATTTTATAATAGTGGAGATTTGTTTAGGGTTTTCAAACCTAAAAATGTTATTACATGATCTTTTTATCATGGATATATTACCAAAAATGAAACGAGAGACTATTATAAATATATACAGATATCGATGCAAGCTTTATAGAACCGTGATTAATACCTACAAATATATAACCAACAAAAATGTGTTATTCCTGAATCTCTTGATCATGATTCATGAGCTCTCCAAATTTTACTTTTGACACAAGAGTTCAGGAATCCACTTGCAATAAAATCAATGAGCCGGCCATTCTAAAGTCCCTAGAAATGATACAAGATGAATTATCTGACACAACATTAACTTTAATCAAACCCCACTAAAGGGGGTAATTTACCTCTGCAATTTGCAGCAAGCCCTTCTGAAATGTTACAGTGAGAAAAATGTCATTTGCTGCACAAGTTAAAGTCAGCATGTAGGGTAAAAGCAGAATGGTTTGTTAGTTAACAACGATTTCAATCTTCGGCTTCTGTTTCCATGACTGGAAGAATACTTAGAGCTGAAGCACCTAGATGCATGCCCCTGATGATACCACCGTATCCTTCCTTAATCTTGTGGCACAAAAGCAATATAGAATCCCATAGTGCAGATCTTCCCTGACATGAATCATGGAATTGTTAGAATTCAACTATAATAAAATGATCATTTTGCTGGTTGACAAGACCATCGATGGCAATATTATCTCGTCTGGACTGTAGCATGCTCACTCATAATGTGTAGAATATGCACAAGAACAGCATTACAAGTTTAAGTACGGACTTCCGATAGTATAGAGAAAAGAGTTCAACAGTATTTGGCGTATATTCGTTACCAACCTGAAGAGAAAATTGCGGCTTCTTGTCCCAGTACAAGGCAAAAATTGGAGGAGCTTGTTTCCCAACTACCAGGATACATGCTCCAGGGTGCAGCACAGAAGGAACGGTGGAAATTACAGCAATGTATTTCTCTGGAAACCTCTCCTTTGGGGGAAGGCCTCCTAAGAACAAGGGGTTCTTACTAGAATGAGCTCCAGCATACGATGTAGCATCCACATGTAACATCCATTTTGGATGTTCTAGGAAAGCACAGAACAGATACAGGAGCAAGTGAGAATCCGAAGGCAGTTCAAGCGTCCACTTTTTGTTCTTTTTATCATAAACTTCGCCACTTCCAAGATATTCATAATTCTTCAAGCAGGTTCCTTCTGCCAGCTCTGATAATTCAGAAAGGTATTAGAAATTAGACAAGACAGGTATGTGCTGGCCATAAAATCAACATCAGATCAATCATTAATAGTCCTACACTCCTACTTCAATTTATAAAAGGAAACTTAATGAACCAATTAGCAATATATCCACAGTTCTTTCTACCTCGGATTCTTTGCACAGTGTAATCAGCACGAACACTGCTTTGAGGTAGCAAGCCTTTAACCCACTCTCCTTTAATCAAGGCTTGGAGTCTTTGGTGTTCCGTGATGGCATCCACACAATCCTGCATAATAGGAACCGAAGGAGTCTGTTGTGGGGGCAGTTGCATATTAGATCCAGGCAGCTTGGCTGTATGCAATTAAAGTTCCAAAGGAATTTGTCAGAGCTCAGAAGCTATTAGCAATTACAAACAAAGACAAAAAAAATCAGTTCTAATTTAACAATGAGAAGCAAAATACACTTGGAAGCCTCTATAGCTTGGACAAGTGTTGAATGTAACTGATGGAGCAATCCATCTTCATTGAGAGCCATTGCTGGTTGCCATTCTTGAGTCTTATCAATTGCTGGCAAGGTAGCAGGGGTTCCAGAAGATGGCAAGTCATTGCCCAATGGACTGATTGTGATTGAAATACCAAGTTTGGCAGCTGCTTGTATAACCTATGAATATGAAAATCTTAGGACCATTGAAGCAGAAGTTGATATTGGACGTTCTGTGCATTACCCATTTAAAGTGAATCTCATAAAGAAAATCATGCGAGAACCTCTACGAATACTATAGACTCAAATGGTCAATCCTCAATACCGGGAAACTTGACACCTCTAAAACAAGTAAGAAATTGTGTGGTTACGCTGCACAGTGCCAAATTCAGGTTTTGACTGGCTTTGCCTTATCTGGGTGGCTCATCCAAGAAGTTGGGCTCATTAGACTTCAGGAACTTACATTTCAGCACATGTAAAATATTTTGAGTGTTCAGCTGCTGGGTATAGTATTAATAGTCATACTAGTAACAAGGTGGTATATCTTCCATGCTCTTATTTCTCAGGTAATTACATATCCAAATATAGAACTCATCCCCTACAAATTAAATTAGCAAAACACTGATTCTCTTGAAAGGTATTTCTATTGCAGTTACACACATTTTGATCCTAAAATCCTCCATAATTTTTTTTTGGGGGGCCAACCATTAAACATTACCATGAGATAATTGAATATTGTTGTTACCAATACCAACACATATATTGACTTACACACTCGATCTTTTGATTGTTTGGTTTTACTCTCGCCTTGGTTTCTGAGGAAAAGGATAAAAGAACATGACTACAACCTAGCCAACACAATAACATAAAAGTTTAGACTAAAAAGAACCTGAGTGTGACTTGTCTCAATCTTGTTAATCAATGGATTAAGCAAAACTGAAGAAAACCATTGCCTGAGGTGGTCACGCCACTGCTCAATTTGGGGATAGATGCCCAGATGTTCAAAAGCTTCAATTGATTCTTCCATGGACATTGGTGGGGGAAGGTCACCCTCTCCCTTCTTAGGAGGCGTATTAAACTTTTGGGATCCCGGAGACATCCTCACAGGCCTCAATGGTGTCAGCCTTGTAGTTCCAGACGTATTGCCTGAGCCTGTAACTGTACCAGGGCTCACTATGCCAAAACCAGGGACTGTGGGGGGTGGAGTAGACAGCTTGCCTGCAGATTCAATAATTCTTTCACCCACTTCTGCTAAGAACTGTTCTAGCTTTTCCTCTGATGTTATTCTTTTTGCAGAGGAGGCTCGTGAATTAGACCAAGGGCTTGAAACTACCGAATCCATTCCAGCTGAATTCTGAGCAGAAGTTGGTGTTGAAATCACTCCAGGAGCAAGATACAAAGATGATGAGGAGCCAGGTGACCTTGAAGGGGTGCCAATAGCACGTGCTGTGGCTCCTCTGTTGGTATTTGAACCATTGGCATCAATGCGAGAGGAACGAGAGGGGCTGGTAATTGGCTGGTGTAGTGGAACAAGCAAATCTGAAGACACCGACTGGGATTTAGACTTGGGAGGTTTCTTGGATGAGTCAGATTGGACCGCTTCAAGCTTTGGCTTCGCCCCTAAAAGCTGTAGTTGATGTTTACTGAGAACAATCTGAGTGTTATTAACTTTGGACTTGGGCACAGCTACAACTCCACCACCACGTCTTGCTCTACGAATTAACATAACTTTGAAAAGAGCCAACGTAGTTGCCATGAAGATTACACCCACAAGAATTTGCAGTGTCTTAACAAGCCAATCTGAAGTTTCAATGGCAAAAACAACAAAAGGAAAAGCTTAAATATATTTTCCACCGTGAGAAATATAGCATTCTCTGTCTTCATTCATATATACACATTCATTCATTACAACTAAATCTACATTAAGTATGCTGTTCTTGGTTTTCCTTACAATAAAAATGAACAACTTAAACTAAATTAAGCTACAATGGTGATTGCTAAGGTTGATAACTTACAAGCTGTGACATGGGATACACTTTTAAGTTTCAGCATGTCAATGAATCCATTTTCCCTGCAATACATGTAGCAAAGCAGATTAGTCTTTAACAGTTAAAAATACAGACCTAATCGTTACGAGTAATCACATCTAAGAATGATTAGCACAGTAATTACACAAATTAGTGGCTTAGTACAGTGAGTGCACCTGACGAGGATGGCGAGAAAGGCGAATGCGGAGGCGGAGAAGAAAGACAGGAGTGAGTAGAGAGCATAGTTGGAAGGCTGAATGCTGTTAGATGTCAAAACGGCGGAGAAAGCTGCGTTTTGGTAAACGGAGAACTTTGAGGGCTTGGAATTCGACGCAGAAGCCATGCCTGAGCTCAAACCCTACCCTCGCTAGGGTTTTCGCGTTTCGATCTCAGTAACACCAACACGAAGAAGAAGATGCAGTTCCTGCCGGGGTTTTGAAGCTACTCACTGGGTTTTAATTTTTAAACTTTAAACTTCGAAGTTTAAATATTTATCGTATGAATAAACACAATTTTTATTTTTTTATATTCATCTAAAAATTACGAGTCTCTTATTTTTAATAAAAAAAATTACATTCTTTCAAATAGTAAAATTAAAAACTAAAAAAAATAAAAAATAATTATTTTTATTTTTTATTGATATAATAAATTAATAATATATAATTAAATGTATTTATAATTTTTTTTAAATTAAATTCTAATAAATAAAGGAAAATTTTCAGTCATTAATAACTAGAAAATAAGAGAAAGAAAAGGTTTCGTAAGGAAGTAAAACATAGTCTCCTTGATCCTTATCTAAACCGGCAAACATTTTATTTAACGAACTTATTAAGACGTGGAATTATTATCACTTCTCTTTTAAATATTAATAATAAGAATTTCTTATTATATAGAGAGGTTCAAAGATTCTAACTTTCTATGTAAAAGCCCCATTCCGATATCAATAATCATATCATCCTTATTGTTGCTGCTACTGCTACGATGCACAGGATCAAGAGAGCAAGCTCCATTCTTTGTTCTTCAGTGTTCACAAGTTTGAAAACAACACATTCTCACCGTGCTGCTGCTTTCTCCACTTCCTTGCTCTTCGATGATACTCAGATTCAGGTTCCCCACAAACACAAGCTCCTTTTTAGCAAAAAGCATTCAACTTTCTTTTTTGGAAGGAAAATCTGGATCCCCTGTTTGGGTTTTATGGTGTTTATTATTAATTCTTCTTTAGGATGAAGTACAGATGATTTATTATTGTTAGAAGACTGGTTGGTGAAATGGTTGTTGTAGGGTTTATTGTGATTGTGATTGTTACCTTTAATATGAGGGAAGAGTGTTTTCAATGTTGATGTGATCAATCATATCATTGACTTAAGATCCTTGACATGAACATGATCAATGATATCACCCACCAATGTCATTACTTTATTATCTTAAAAAAAAACTTAATTTTTTGCACCAACATTTATTCTGCTTATTGAAAAGTGTACTGTGTCATGCTTTTAACAATCTGAAGGTTTTATTGCATCGTACAGTTCAAAGAAAGTGTTTCTCAATTTGCAACAGAACACATTGCACCTCATGCTTCAAAAATAGACCACACAAATTATTTCCCAAAGGTTAGTATGAGGATCTACTTTATCTTCTCCACAAAACAAACTTTTGGATAATTCTGAAATCTGTTTATGTTTTATATGTAATTTAGGAGGTTAACTTATGGAAAAGCATGGGAGAATTTAACCTTCATGGGATTACTGCACCAGGTAGTTTTATTCTTCCCCCTTACTTCACTGCCTCAATTTTCTTCTGCAAATTATTTGATGAATGTAAACATAATAAATGCTAATAAATGAATTCAATATCATGCACTCAACTTAAAGGGTATATGCTAGTTTACCTTGCAGGTTGTGAACCTCATACTAGTACACTTGGCTTCTTTTTAAGATTATGATGTCTTGTATTCCAACAAACTTATCAAATGTTATATATGCTTATTTGCAGAGGAATATGGAGGGCTTGGTCTCGGTTACTTGTATCACTGTATAGCAATGGAAGAGATAAGCCGTGCTTCAGGATCTGTTGGCCTTTCTTATGGTGCTCATTCAAACCTGTGTATCAATCAACTGGTAATTGAATGGAGCTTAAGTCTCATTCGTTGTATGTTTGGTGATAATCTGACAAGCCTTTAGGATTGCATCTTTTGTTTCGTTTAGGTGAGGAATGGAAACCTGGATCAGAAGCAGAAATATTTGCCAAAGGTTCTAGTTCTACTACATAGTTTAATCCTGTTTCTTTTAGTACAATTTCTGCCTCGCCCTGTTGTCAGCATTTCATAAGCTAAGTTGTTTTTACTGCCTTCAATTTGAAGCTTATCTCTGGAGATCATGTGGGAGCTTTGGCAATGAGCGAGCCCAATTGTAAGATTTGCGAAACCGAATAGTTGTAGTGTGTTGCATCTTTTAAGATATTCCAAGGATTTCATAGATCGAATTGGTCTTTCGTGCAGCTGGTTCTGATGTTGTCAGCATGAAATGCAAGGCTGATCGTGTTGATGGTGGCTACGTACTTAATGGAAACAAGATGTGGTGTACTAATGGTCCAGTCGCTCAAACATTGGTATGCTTCTTCAATCTTTTCTGCATTTTCCCATCCTTTTTGTATTGACTTTGCGCTTGTTTAGTTTGCCTTTATAAACGTAGAAGGGTAATGTTTCCTCAAATTGTCAATGAAAATGCTAATTATAGTGCATTTGATTAATAGTCGACACAGATGCTGAGAATGTATAGCCCATTTGATATATTGAACTGAATCAGGTTGTCTATGCAAAGACAGACACAAAAGCTGGGTCAAAAGGAATCACTGCATTCATCATTGAGAAGGGAATGCCGGGGTACTTGTACTGAACCTAGTCAAATTTAAAGTGTGCTAAAATCTCTGCATTTCAAGCTTACAGTTCAGTTAATTCTTGAAAATAAATATTAAAGTAGTAATTTTATCAAATATAAAAGGCTGGTTACTGGCTCCTTGTTGCATCTAATAGTTCAAATTTGATTACCAAGTCCTTAGCTTGCAAAATTCCTTCTCTGAAAATTGAGGGGGAAAAAGTAGAGTCATGTAACTGAAAAATAAATGGCTAAAACGTTGAGGCAGTGCATAAATGATAAGTCACTTGGGTATGGGGAAAATTAGGAGTGGAAGATGAAAATTATGAATTTTGCTTGTGTTTGATTTCAGATTCAGCACGGCCCAGAAATTGGATAAACTTGGGATGCGAGGAAGTGATACGTATGTATGCATGCCCTGTGACAACTTTTCTCTACTTAATCCATTTTTAGTCGATGTCCATTCCTTTTACTGATAATAAATATGACTTGTGTTGGCAGATGTGAACTTGTGTTTGAGAATTGCTTCGTTCCTGAAGAAAATGTTCTTGGGGAAGTAGGAAAAGGTCTTGCAATAGCTTCTATGATCATATTTATCAACTTTAGAATAAAATCATCTTTATGTTATTTTGTATATTGAACCCTGCAAAAGTTTGTTGTATGACCATCATTGGTCTTCTGTAATATCCTAATAAAAAACCGCTTGTGTTATTCGTTATATGCGTGCCAACCATAGTCTTATAATACCAGTTCTTTCTTGTTTTAGGAGTCTATGTCATGATGTCTGGGTTGGATCTGGAGAGACTTGTTTTGGCAGCTGGTCCCCTGGGTATCATGCAGGCATGTCTTGATGTGGTCCTTCCTTATGTTCGACAAAGAGAGCAGTTCGGTCGTCCTATCGGGGAATTTCAGTTTATACAGGTCCAGATCGTTGAGAAATGATTTTTCCACAATCATCCTGGCATTTTATTGCATGTGATTTTTAGACATTACATTGTTCGATCTTCTGTTACAGGGGAAAGTTGCGGACATGTATACTTCTTTACAGTCCTCAAGGTATGAGATTCTAATGTCATGATGCTGTTTCTCTTTCTAATTTAGCTTGCTTGGCAGCAGGGTAACATTTTTCATTTCAGGGCTTATGTGTATTCGGTGGCTCGGGACTGCGACAATGGAAAAGTAGACCCAAAGGTGCGTCCACATATCTTTATCCTGTGGTTAACATAGTACATTAAATATTTCTTGAAAACATAAGCACCATCAGGTTTTTTAAATAAAATGACAATTATTTACTATTGGAACTCCTTCCATAGGGTATTCTCTTTCATTTTTTTTCCTTTTTTTTTTGTTTCGGGTCTATTTTGCCATAGTAATATACCAACATATGAGTGTCGTGGCACGTGTGAAACGCAATACCATTATGCTGTAACGATAGACTGAGTATAAATTATCATTGCTAAAATGTTAGCATATGTTTCTGCAATTGTTCTGAACTCAAGCATCAAATTGAACTTAAGATGTTGACTAATTACAACTCTACTTGTGGATTTTCTGTCCGATCCTCAATGCAAGAAACTTCCATAGTTTCCTGATTTTTCATTGGTATTGTTTCCTATTCATTGCAAAACATGATGTAATGGCTACTGCTTTCAGGATTGTGCTGGAGTTATACTTACTGCAGCTGAGAGAGCAACCCAAGTTGCTTTGCAGGTAAATAATTTGCACAGGTTATTTGTTGCAGCTACTATTCTTTGAGTTTTTCGGGTAATACTTTTCAGCCAAATTTATAGAAATCATGATTTTAGAAAATTATCAACTCTGCAATGGTTCTTACTCCTAACATTTTGGGTAAATTACATTTGACCTCTCTTGAAGTCAGACGATACTATTTGTTGTTAGTATCGATATGACAAATTAAGAAATTTTGGGATAATAACCGAAAATCAGGGAAGGTCGGCATAATTTACGCTAACTATTTTTTCGTTGTTTTCTTCTTGTGTTACTGTGCTTATATTAGCCTTCAAAATTTGCAGGCAATACAATGTTTGGGAGGAAATGGATATGTGAATGAGTATCCAACTGGTCGTCTTCTGAGAGATGCCAAACTATATGAGATTGGTGCAGGAACTAGTGAGATCAGAAGAATGATTATTGGACGTGAACTCTTCAAGGAGCAGTAATGAAATGTTCATTATGTAAAAGTAGATGTTCATTCATCAAAGGGGAATAAAATTAGAGTCATGAGAATCCATTTATTAATAAAGGAAAGCTATTTTTACCAAAAATGTTTCATCTGTTATTTGTAGTTAATTTCTGAAGCTGAAAAATGATCACACCACCAAACACATTCATAACAATACCAAGTAAATATATTGCACAGCATGGAACCATGGCATGAAATTTAGAAATGATCACCATGATTCCATAGAATATGTAACTCAAGCAGTTATAGGTTATTACATAATGCTAATAGCACAGCCCTTATTTATAGCTAATAGTTCAGATTTTTCTGGGCTTAAGAAGAGTTCATAAGATAAATTATCATAACACAAATAGCATCAAAGTTCATGCAGGAAATAAGAGAGAAACAAGGCTAACATAACATAACATAATTGATCTCAATTACAGCCCTGAAACTTTTAGACTTTGAGAACTGTTGGAGAATAATAATCTGGTTGACCCACTGAGGAGGACTTTGAAGGCTCCATAATCATTGGTGCCTCTTCCAAACTGCTATTTGTTTCATCATTGATTATCCCAATTGTCATCTTCTCCACTTCTTCTTGGGAATGTATATGGATCTTGCACACCACATTGCAAAACTCACTGCAGCCAAAGATAACATTGTAAGTTTTTAGCTTTCATAAAATATAATGCAAGAGATTATAACATGAAAATCAATTATGAAGAAGAAAACTTACTGCCATGGATCATCCCCAACAACCATTATATCATTCTCATTATCAGTGTAGAGGATCCTCCATCCCTTATCAGGATCTCTAAGAAGGCCTTCCATGCCGAAAAGTCTCTCGAGTTCACTCAGCAGGTCAGCATAGCTGCTCAATCTTGATAGATCAATGGCTCTTCCTACTAGGCTTCCTTGCTTGTGAACCTTCATGCAGTGGCAACAAAAAACATCAGATAAAAATCTGTATCATAACATAATTTCGTCGATATCACTCTTCGCTCACCTTAGTACAACTCCTTTTTGCAGTGTTCTGTAAATTTTGAGGGGTAGTTTCCCCAGACAAAGGAAATCCAAATAGTTTGCAGCCATTTACCTTTGCCTTAACATTTTTGCTGTCATCTGGAATCTTCATATCCGGCGCACAAGTTTCGCCCGGCATTGTCTTCTTATGCTCATTTGGAACATCTGTTCTTCCAACTTCACTTCTCTTGATCACCCCTTGATTGGAATGTGTGTTGAAGGAGACATTCTCTCTGTGGAAATTCGTCGGTTTCGAGTAAAACATGTTGGTTTGAGCAGTTTTCTTGTGAATATCCCCATAGGGAAAATAAGAAGATTCAAGAACTTGTGGTTTGGTTGCTTGATGAAAGTTGAAAGTGGTGCAACCAATACTATTGTTGGATTTGCCCCAAGAACCAAGGCTCAAATCAACTTTTCCCCTAAGGGATTTCAATGGACCTATTTCTTGACCTTGCAAGACCCTTGGAAACCTAGTAGTTTCTGTGAAGCCTGCATAGCTGAATGGATGAACACTCATAAGCTCAGCAGTGTTGCCCCTTCTCACTCCAGTTGTTGATGCTACGTGTGGAAGAGGGCTCATCTCAAATCGCGGCCGGTTAGTTAAGGTGTCACATCCATAATAGAGTGACAGAAAACCAGCATTTTCTTGACCTTGCAAGACCTTTGGTGATCTTACAGACTCCTCAAAGTCCACCAATCCACTGCTCCCTGCTGCCAACAAGAGGATTATTAGGATGCCTTAACAAGCAAGTCTTCGTCCGCTTAGGACATACATCTCAACTAAATTGCAGTCAGCTTCAGCCACAGTCTGTTGCAATCATTGCAACACGACTGTGACTGAAACTGCAACTTTATTAGGACACATACCAGTGATGAGGTGACTGTGAGCGGCAGCTTGCCCATCCGTCCTTAGTTTCTTCAGTCTTGGGAAAGACTGAAGACTCAAAGGAGGGAGGGAAGCGAAAGGATCGATCTCCCATGGAGATACTCGGTCTTGATGATTAGTATCAATATCCTCATCCCATCTAACCTGTTGTTGAAGCCATATCCATCTTATCATTGATTCAGTTAAAGAAAAACAAAACTAGAGATTAAGTAGAAAAAACAAATTAATGTAATGGGTTATAGTATGATCAATGTATAAAGAAAAATTTCATATGTACCATCAAGCATCTCCACTTTGATTTAGGCCATCTATATGGATCTACTTCACTCATTCCAATCACAGTACCACCACCACACCTGCAATATAGGAATACAAATTATTATGTGAATCACAATGATTTTTCTAATGTATGGATACAAATCATGCAGTAGTTTCTACCTTCTTTCTGGAGATTCATCCATTTCAAAAGTCATTTTGAATCTTGTCCCAATTGTCACAGGATTGTTGATGCTTTTAACATATTTTTTATATGGCACAACAAAGGGTGCATGACTTGCTCTGTATCATACAAAAGGAGAAGTTATTTGCATCTGACACGTTCTTCGACTACTGTATAATATGCGTATTAGCTCGAAATACGAGACAAAATAAGTATACAAAATATCTGTCTTATCTGCGTATCTACGAAAAAAAAGACAAAATAAGTATACAAATATCTTTCTTATTTGTATAACTCAAGTTTAATACTATTGATATAGTCACATACCAATCATGAGTTGGTATCCAAAAAGGGAACAAGCTACATTCATATGAAATTCAATATTTATATATAAAATAAAATAAAAGGTAGATATGATCTACTGTCCAAAAGGGTCAAAGCTAGTAAGCTTTAATTATATTATCATATTCATAATATCATGGTTTCTAGAAAGACTAAGGGCCAGTTTTCTTCCACGTCATTGGAATTTGACAAGTTCATTGCTACCATAAATATCTAATTGGGATATCCTAAGGTCAAATTTGGATCCGTGAACTCAACTGTTGTGAGTTCAATGAACTCAACAAGCCTATGATTGAAAAAATAGTACTTAATTCAATTTATAATTGGCCAAAATCAAAATCTAAGTATAAATGAATTGCATTGTGATTTGTGAAGTTTAGTACCTTGGACTGTAGAAAACATGAAACATGCTTTTGGTGGATATTGCATCAGAAACAGAAGAAAGAAAATTGGGATAACAGTTTTGGTTTCCAATTACTGTTCCAGGAAGACCATTTCTTGGTCTAATAGCTCTTCTGATTCCCAATCTCAGTTCTCCATTTTCACCCCTACAAACATATCATTCAACAATATGCAACTTTAGAATATAATTATTACATAGTTACATGAAATGCAATACGTTCTGGTATGGAACAGAAACAGATACCAAATACACCACATATAAAATATTTTATATGAGAAGTAGAGTTTAATTTTGATACACTAGTGTAAAGCGTTTTATGCAGCCGTGCTCACATCTGTTCTTTTGAATGACTATTTACGCTGTTAATATAAAAAGTAGTTATTTTTTTACTGATATGTTTTATTACAGACTTATATACCTTAGAAAAAGGACTGCATCACCAGAAACAAGTTTCTTTTGGCCAACAAACATACTCCAACCAGTAGTGAGTAAATGCCTCCTTGGTTGCCCTGAACAAATTACAACATCAACTTTTTATTTTATTTTTAAATTCTTTTTAAGTATAATCAATTAATCAATATATGAATACTAGATTCACCTCTATAAATATGGCGAAATCTCCACTCCACACCATGAAGGTCTTTTGCTACAAGCTCTTGAGAGGGTCTTTGTTGTTTATAATCCTAAAACATAGCACCACAAGAACAAGAGGACTAAACAATCAAAACTTGCATTCATATATTTTCTTTTATCTACTATGCTAGACCCTCTTAGTTCTAAAACATCGAACGCTTTGAAAATTCGATACATTCATAACTCAGTGTGTAGGGTGTAAACTACACACCGAGTTGTTAATATACCGAATTTCCAAAGTGACATACAGTTTTAGAACAAAGAGAGTAGTAAGTAGAAGAGAAGAGTTCAGATTTGACACCAAAGGAGGAAAACAATCTTCGGCAGCTCGGCGAGGAACAGAGAATCCTCCATGAGTGCTGGTATCTGAAGCAGTGAGTGATTTGCAGAACATATGAGTTGTTGGCTTTAAGGTTGGAACTCCATTTCCCTCTTCATCTCCTCCAATTTCCTCAACCTCTTTACCCTCCAAATTCTTATCTTCCAACTAAGATTAAAAGAAAAATAAAGTACTATTCAGAATTCACTTGAACCTAGTGCCTATATATCAATCATTATTCTAAGTTCATGAAAAAGCAACCTCATCAGATTGGGGAAGCAAAGTAATCTGAGTATAAACCTCATCATTCTCCTTATTAGCCTGTTCCAAGAAACGTGAACAGTTTCATCATTAAAACCAAAATGCATCTACATTAACAAGAACATGATTATGATGATGAAAGTAGTACTCACAAGTAACTGAACATTAACAACCCTGCAAAGGATTTGAGGCTGAAGATCATAATTAGGCACATCAATTGGTGCGAAATGAGAGAAAGAAGAGGCTTGTTCTAAGTGTCCTTGAGGGAAGTACACAACCACATTCCCTTTCTTTGGGAGTGAAGTTAGAGGTCCAGCACAAGCATGCCAAAGTTCAAGGTAAGAAGACATAGCAGAACCTGAAGGAGAAGGTGATGAAGCACCTTTGTCACATTCCACATTGCTCTCATCATCATCCTCACTACTCACTACTACTGCATGGTTTAGATCAATGTCCATGAAGCAAGAACACTAAACAGTTACTATGTTCCAAAGTTGAAGAGAAAAGTGGAGACTATATAGAAAAGAAAGAGAAGAGGAAGAGGAAGAGAGGATCAAATAATAACAAGGGATTCAAAGTAAGATTGAAGGGCCATTTGGAGGTGAAGTAGTGAAGAGGGAGCAGAAGAAGCAGACATAGACAAAGGTGCAAACAGTAGTAATAAGAGAAGCAAAGCAGAGAATGAAACCAAAAACAGAAGAAGCCAATTTGGTTTGGTTAGTGGATTTTGAAGTTAAAGAGTGTGTTTGGTGGAGGGGACATTGTTAAGACAGTACAGAACCCACCACACTGTTCTTCACTTCTTTGCTTTCTTTTATTTTCATCATCTTTATTATTCGTTTATGTCTTTTACTGTTCTTGTGGGGTGACACAAACAAAACTTTATGTACAATGTAAACAAACAAATCTTCATTATTACTAACACAGAGATTCAAGCGAAGTTAACTTCCTATGAAGTTGATAGTTAAGAGTCGTCAGATGATAATTTAGTCAAATTTATCAAATTATTTAAAGTTAAAACTCAGATAAAGTCGACTTTAGTTGATATTTGAGAATCGTTAGATGAAATTTAGTCAAAGCAATCAAATCATCTACCAGTTCTCAAGTATCAACTTCACGTGAAGTCAACTATATCTAAATTTCTACCATTATTTAGTAACTCTCAGCAAATAACTTTACATAAAATTAACTGCATGTCTGCACCTAAATTTTCACCTTCTAATTTAATTTAGAGTAAAGTATCGTTTTTGTCCCTAACGTTTGGAGTAAATCATATTTGTGTCCTTAACGTTTAAATCGTCCTATTTGTATCCCTAACGTTTGTAAAAGTGATTCAATGTTATCCTGCCGTCAATTACACATCATGAACGCTTCAGTTTGAATTTTAAAAATCTCTTCTTAAAGTTAGAATACAAATGTCTGGGATAGAATCGATGATCCACTCCAAAAAATAGCTCATCAAAAGTTAAAATTAATTTCTACAACATTTACATAATTCATTTTTCTAGGGAAATAATTGAATTAAACATAAATAGTGGGTATAATATTAAAATCGGACATATCTAAGTGAGACCTAATTGAGAATGAATGCATCCAAGTGAGAATAATTGAAAAATATAATCTGATTTGTTAGTATAATTGATAATAAGATAACATTGAATCACTTTTACAAACGTTAGGGATACAAATAGGACAATTTAAACGTTAAGAACACAATCCAAAAGTTAAGGACAAAAACGATACTTTACTCTTTAATTTAATATAATAATATATTCGTCAAAATTTGATAGTTAAAATTATTTAGTTAAATATATTAAATTATTTAATTATTTTTAATTATAAACTTCTCATAAACACTTCTACAAATGAGTGTTTTTAATTCAGTTTACTTATTTTTCTTTTACATTTGCATGGTTGAGGCAGAGTAATAATTGATTTAGAATAGAAAATACAAAGATAAACTATAAATACAAAATATTTTGAATTTTAATGAATAATATATTAATAATAATAATAAAATGTGCAATAGTAAATTATATTAATAATGTGCGGCCATTGATTTAATGAAAGAGAAGAAGTGAGAGAATGTGGCTTGGGTTCTCTTGCATGTATCTATGACTGCCATAAAGTACGGTGTGGACTGTGGCGTGGGTTTTGTCAGCAACTGTCTTACCCAAAAAACATTATATTATACATCTTGTTTTAAAATAGATAAATTATATTTAATTCTCTCTAAAATAATATATAATTTATTTTTTATAATGTATTAATTTTTAATTAACTTAAATAATAATAAAAAATTTTAAAAACTCAACTCACTATTGACAGAACTATTAATGAATAAGATCCAAATCACTCATTTATTTATTTATCTCACTTTTTAAATAATAAGATTATAAGATGCGGGAAGTTATGAAAATAATAAAGAAAATTTTCTTTCGAGAAAACTGATTTGGAGAAAAAAAAGGGTTTAGTTATTAATATTTTTAAAAATTATATAATTACTTATTTTAAATAATAATTTAATTAAATAATAATTCTATTATGGTTAAGATATTAGCTCTAATTAAGTTAAAGTAACTCAAGTTATTAGTGTAGTTAATAATCAGATTAAGATATCATCTAATTAAAAATTGACACGTTGTAAAGAATAAGTTACATATTATTGTAGAAAAATTTTTTGATAGAATTCACCTTAAAAATATTATTTTTAATTAAAATTTAATTACTAAATCAATCAATAATCATTATATATTTGTATGTAGATATATTTATTATTTCATAATTTTTAATATTTAATATATATTATATAAATAATTAATTTAATAAATTTTTAATAGACACATATTATGATTATATATTTTTTTGGAATATGTAAAATATTTTAAAGATAAAAAAATATGAGAGTAAAATGATACGCGATTTATAAAATACATTTCAATTTTTGAAAAAAAAATGATCGTAATTAAATGATATATTTATTCATCTAAAGATATGAATTTCACTTAGCTTCTTTAAGCTAGGGTAAAACATTGAACTCGTGTATACTTGTTCTTTAGCTAATAAAACAACTACTTGATGATTATTTATAAGAAAAACTAGAAAATAAAGAAGACATGCTTTACGAGAAAGTCCAACTAAGAAACACGTGACACGATATATATCATGGTTTAGGGCAAAAAATCAATTAGAAGAACAATATATCATTTGTAATAAAGATAGCATCAATTAAATCTAGGAGCTTTTTTCAGAGAAAATTATATTAAAAAAATTCTACGTTTTATTGTATCTTTTTATCTTAGAAGAAAGCTAACAGAGAGTTTCATTGTTTTATATAATATAATATGCAATTTATTTTGTTGCTTCGCTCTATAATAAGTTATTCTTTCTAAAAATTTATAATTAAAAAAATAAAAGTACAAAATCCACTAATTTATTACCTCTAATAATATGTCTTTTTTTTCAAAAATTGCTACACTCTTGAATTTTTTCATAATGCATTAACATTTGTTATCTTAAGAATATATATTAGCTAACCCTAATTTATATAAAAGATAATATTCAATTTGGTTTCTGATATGCAAGTTTTAATTTAGTCTCTAAAATTTCAATTGCTTTTATTTAATCTCCAAATCTTGCGAACATAATTCATATTAGCCCTTGAAACAATTTTTAACGTACAAATCTTCACAGAACACTGTCGTGGACAGTCAGATATCACACTAAATTTTGTAAAATAATGTCGTTTTAGTTTTGGCACTCAAATAGTCCAAAAATAACATCGTGATATTTATTACAAAAGTTAAGTACAATTTTAATTTCTAAGATATGGACTGAAAATTTTTTTCGACCTCAATTTTTTTTTATTTATAAAATTGTCTCTAAAGTTTAACCTTTTTACCAAATTTTTTATTCTTATTGCGAAAATATCTCTAACTAAAAAAAGAAAAAAAACAAAAAAATAAAAAGGGTCGGAGAGAAGGGGGGAGGATATCACCGGGGGAGTTTGATTTGAGGAAGAAAAAGGGAAAGGGAAAGGAAGGAAGGGGAAGGGGGAAGGACCACTAATGCTGTTTTTCGACGCCGCTGTTCCTGCTCTTCGTCGTTCGTCGTTTCTATTCCTCTTCCTCTCCTTCGCCGTCGTTGTCGCCCTCGTCTTACCGCACCTCGACCTCGCAGCGCCGCGACTTGCGCCTTAGTCTCGCTGCAATTCGCTCTTGCCTCGCCGCGACACGTCGGGCCTGCGCCCTCGTGTTCCTAGTCGTCGTCGAAGAGGTGGTGGTGGTCGTCGTGTGCGAAATCTGCAACAAAGGTTTTCAGGAGGATTTTTGGTAATTATATTTATGAATTTTTTGTTCTTGTAATTGAAGATGAATCTAGGGATTTCTGATTATTGTAATTGCATATGAGTTTCGTTAATGAAAGAGGAAGAATTTTAGTTCTGAGTTTCGTTAATGGTTTTGAGTTTTGACGATGATGATGATGATTATTTTCTTGTTTTTCTGAGTTCTGAGTTCTGAGTTCTGCATTTGGGTTCTTGTTTTTCTGGGTCCTTGACGTTGATGATGATGATTTTCTGGGTTCTTGTTTTAGTCCATTGTTGTTGTTCTTCTTTTGCTTCTAGTTGTTTTTGTTGTTGTTCTTCTTCTGAAACCATTATCCATTGTTGTTTAATTTCATTGGTGTTGTTTCTTCTTCTGCTTCAACTTCAGTTTCAGGTTCTGCTTCTGTTGATTTTGGGAAAGAAGGGGGAAGGGTATTTTCGTCCAAATGACGATTTTAAAATTAAATTAAATCTTAGGGACGATTTTGTAAGCAAAAAAAGGTTGGAGACGAAAAAAATTTTCAATTCCTACCTTAAGAATCAAAATCGTACTTAGTTCTTATTAAATTTTACCTAACAAAATAAGTGATACGATGTCGTTTTTGAGATATTTGAATGCCAAAACTAAAACTATATCATTTTATAAGTTTTAACGTGACATTTGACTGTTTATATTAACATTCTTTTAATATTTTTGTACTGAAAATCGTCTTAGAAACTAATGTGAGGTATATTTATAAAAGTTGAAAATTAAATAAAGGTAATTAAAATTCTAAAAATTAAATTAAAACTCGTGTGTAAATTTAGAGAACAATAAATTGGGTATTAACTCTTTCTATAACATCAAACCAACAAATAAATGGATAGAACTTAGAAGACAATACGATGTGGATATCACTTTTTAAAAGTTTGTGCTAAAGTGATGCAAGTTTTTACATATATAACACAAAAAAGAGAGAGGGACATAAAAATTTCATTCAAAATCTTAAAAAGAAAGTTGCATTGGTGTGCGATTATTTTTCTTTTTTTGTTTTTTAAGAAAAGGAAGACTATGTTTTGCTTTTATTATAATGTGTAACCGACAAGAACCATCTTATTATATATTATTTGCTTAAAGCAAATTAAAAAAAAAAAAGGTGTAGTTAGTTAACTCAGTTCTTATGGCTGTGTTTGAACCCAGATAAACATATTAGTATGTTTATGAAATCAAATAAGTCTTATAGTTAGAAGAAGATATTGATGAAAATGAACTAAATTCATTCAAGGCTGTGTAGTACTTTCTAAGGACCACAGCATATTCGATATAAAAAAATATTAGATGAATAACTTATTTTTTTAATTGTATCTAACTATATATATGTATTTTTAATTTTTTTGTGTTTCTTTTTTCTCATTTTTTTTCAACTAAATTTTTTGGTTATTCGATAAATTATTAAACCAACTTAATTAAACTTATTTATTAAAATAATTTACTCATATAGCACACGTTATTATTTAATTATTTATCTTTGGTTTGTTCAATTACAACTATATATTTTTTATTGCAAAATAGTTACGCCTTGATTTTTAAGTAAACAAGTATTTTTACTTGTAATAATATTATGGGAATATAAATTTTTTAAAATTATGTCGATTTTATCCTGATATTATATATTATAGTACAAAAGATTTATAGAATTAAACTACTATTACAAAAAAGTCGTAAAAGACAAAAATTTCATCGACTAAAAAAATCAAAATTTTCGTAAATAAAAAAATTAAATAAAAAATTTTTAGTTATTATCTTCATGTGAAAGGATTTAATTTTTTACTAAAATGTTCTGGTTATTCAATAAATTATTAAACTAACTTAATTATTAACTTAGTGATCAAAATAATTTACTCATATAGCGTTATCATTTAATTATTTATCTTTGGTTTGTTCAATTATTACAACTATTTTTTATTGCAAAATAGTTACGCCTTGATTTTTAAGTAACCTATTAAAATAGTATTCAAAATTTATATATATATTATTAATAAAAAATAATTTTAAAAAACATAAACGATAAATAATTTTAAAAGAAAAACATAAATTTTAAAATNATTTTTAATACTATTTTAATAGGTATTTACTAGAACGGTTATTGGTTAAGCATGAATATTGGAATCATAACCGATTCTACTATTGCATCAATTAAGGCTTTTTTCTTATAATTTTTTTCTTATGTTTCTTTAATTTACATAACATCCTTAAAGTCATTTTTATTCCATCAATGTGCTCTTTTTAAAAAATATTTTTTAAAAAGCTTTTTCCTCTAAAATTATCTCATATTTTTAGAGGGACGGATATAAATTATAGATATAACAAATGAATATACAAAAAACATGATTCTATATATTTACACACATTTAAATGCCCACTTTATTATTAAAAGTGGTCCATGCATTATAGATTATTTGTGGATTATTATGAGTCAAACACTCAAACGAACTGAGTACTTCAAATCATTCAAGTGGTTTGAAAAGTGATTTTTTAAGGAATCTTTTGTCTTACTACATGTGATCTTGCCGATAGCATGATATTATGTATGATTTTATTTAAGCATTAAAATTTATTTATAATAAATCAATTATTAATTAAATACTAGCAGTACCAAACATGTTAAATGGTCTGAACATTATATATCACATCATCATTCCATAGCCCTTATTATTTAAAGGAATTTGTGGTCCTAAACTGGGCCATTTTCACTTGACCATCATTCTTTATTTGTACATAATTTAATAAAATAAATCAATTTGAGTTGGTCAAGTGGTTAATTTATTCGTCTGCTTAGTAAGTAAATGTCGAGAATTTGAATTTCGTTTTATAATCAGCAATAAATAAATTCTAAAATAAAATTCAGATCCATAATTAATTGATTTTGACTTGTTGAACTAAAAGATACTGTAGAGACGTAGACAATTAAAAAAAAACAAAAAAGGGGTTTGGGATAGTAATTTTGACTTCCCTCAATCCTCTTTTTTATGAAATTTCTAAATGTTAATAAAATTGTTAAATACACTGTGTTTTAAAATAAAAAGGGTGTGGGGGAGAGAGTTTGAAGAATATTATAGAATCAAAATATGAAGACTTTGATGCGCAATACAGCACACAACAATAGCTATCATTACAAAGTTGATTAATGATTAATAATGATTCTGTATTTTTATTTTCTGTATTTCTGTCACTGTTTTTTCTTCACGAAAATTAAGGATGTTGAGTACACGTGGCCAGTGGAAAGCTAAGTAGTAAAATTTCCTTGTATTCTTACTTTTTAGAAACGATGATTAAACAATTTGTTGTTTATATTTTTTCTAAAAAAAACAATTTTATCTTCTTTTATTTTTTATTAATTATTTTTAATATTGAAATTAAAATATAATATATAAAGTTATATAAATAATATATATAATATATTTTATATTAGTGACTGTCTTTAATGACTGATTTTAATGTACATGTAGCATAGTCGAAAATTTTTTCTTAACTCAATAGCATTGCATTTTATTTTATATATATATATATTATGTGATATAAAAGATAATATTTTTTCATCTATCATATGAAATGACTTAAGTCCACATATTTAAATTGATAAGTAAGGATAATATATATCTAACATTACCAATCACTTTTATACTAAAAGTGATAAATATATACACACACAAAAAACAACACATTCAATATTTTTTAAAATAAACCATTTACATATTGACAACATTCTTCTAAATTTCTCATCATTTATATAATTATATTGAATTTGAAAAAAAAATGTATGATATATAAACTTTTGCAATTCAAGCTATCTAGGAAAACCAAACATGTCAAATAGATTAATTACAATAACTTACTTATAATTAATAATTCAACTTGATTAAAAGGAGAATATAGAATTGGCCACTTTGATTTACCCTCCTCCAATCCATGATCGACACAAAACAAAAATCTCTTTTCATATTTCTCTTTCTAAGCTTTGATCAATTATCAATGTGACTTTGTCTGCTGATATTGATTTTGTCTTTATATGGTCACAATCTATGCAGCTTTTTCCTGTTTCTATTTTGGTCTTATATTTATCGCCCGGATTCATCGTACAAAACTCCCCTTTATGATAATGTTTTTTCATAATTTATAAAAAAGAAAAATGTGTATACACTTATAGTATTTGGTAAAGAGAATAAATATAAAATATAACTTTTAATTTGTTGCCAACTTGCCATAAATATGTTGGTATATATACAATTTGATTTTTAATTGAAGTCATTCTATCTATAATTTGATCAAAAAAGAAAGAAAATTTTGCTTCATGAATTTTAATAGAATGATCTAATTGGTACTCTGATTGAATGCAAAGTTAGTCCCATATTTTGCTAAAGAACATGGTCAAAGGTAAGTTGGACTTCAAAATTACATATTCAATTAATTTTTTTTAAATAAAATAAATTCGGGAATCATAAAAAGAAATTAATCTATCCATAATAAAAGAAGAGATAAAATCATATTTTATTTGAGTTATTTTAGGTTTAATACATTTATCTCTTATTTTACATATAATAGATTTATATGAACCACTACATAATTTTTTTTAGTCTTTTTGAAATTATGTCTTGTATTAAAAAGTAAAATTACATAATCATCTTTAAATTTCAATCAAAAACCACAAAAATATAATAAAATAAAACAATATCTTTTAAAATTCTCTTTAACATTGTCATTAGCAAAATTTCTAAAGACTACACCATATGTATAGTTAACTCTGCCTATGTTACACTTTCGGTACATAGCCGATCCCAAGCCCGGATAAAGAAGGTAGGGTTGTGTTAGGTCTTCGACATCCAACATAAAAACTTAATCGAATCTTCATGACATGGATCAAAGACGTTATTATGCTAATGCTAGGTTGTTGTTCGGAAGCAACGCGCTGTATGGCTCGCGTACAGTGTCAAATGAGCAAGAGCCGCTACATTGGTGCCCGAGTGTAGTGTTAAATGAGTAAGGGTTCTCGCGTTTTCGTGAATGGACGAGGATAAATAAGCTAGTATACAAAAAAAAGGTAAAGGTCGAAACGACAGAAGATTGAGATTTGGGACATGGAACATAGGAACTCTAACAGAAAAAGCCATGGAGGTGCTAGATACCATGACAAGGAGGAAGATTAACATCATGTGCCTACAAAAAACAAAATGGGTTGGCATGAAGGTTAAGGAGTTGGATACTTCCGGGTTCAAACTTTGGTATATGGGAAAGGTGAAGAATAGGAATAGGGTAGGTATTATCGTGGATAAGTAGTGAAAAAAGATGTAGTGGATGTCAAGAGAGTGGGAGATTGAATCATCTCTATCAAACTTGTGATGGAAGGAGATACTTTTCATGTAATTAGCACCTATGCACCGCAAGTGGGTTCGAAAGAGCAACACATACAAGATAAGATTTTGGGAAGATCTCGAGAGTTTGGTCCAAGATATACTTCCGGGAGATAAGATTTTTTAGGAGGAGATTTAAATGGCTATGTTGAAAGAGAAGTGACTGGGTATGGAAGTATTCACGAAGACCATGGTTTTAGGATGGTCAATATCGAGGGTAAAACTATTTTGGACTTTTCCTCCACCTTTGATCTCCTCATTGCAAATACATATTTTAAAAAAGAGAGAAGAACATCTTATACCTATAAGAGTGGCATGACAAGCTCTCAAATCGACTTCTTCTTGTTGAGGAGAGTCGATCGGAAATTTTGCATTAAATTGTAAAATTATTCCGAGAGAGAGTTCAACAACACAACATAGGATGTTTGTCATAGATTTTTGCGTTGAGCAAAAATTAAGGAAAAGACATCATATGAATAACCCAAGGACGAGGTGGTGGTGGATGAAAGGTGATGACCAAAGAAGCTTCCTAAGACGGGTAGAAGAAGAGGTAAAGTGGGATGGGAACGGAAGCGCGGAGGAGATGTGGAGAGAGATAGTAGAAGTTATTAAAAGAACAACAAAAAAAAGTTTTGGTGAATCTAAAGGGATAGGAATAAGAGACAAGGAGTCCTGGTGGTGGAGTGCAAGTGTATAAGAAAAGATAAAAGAAAAAATGGTGTGCTTTAAAGAGTGGTCTTTATGCCGCAATGCAGATAATTGAGAAAAATATAAGGCAGCTAATTAAGAAAGAAACAAAAGTGGTTGTAAACGAAGCAAGAACAAGAGTATATGAGGGTCTTTACCAGTCCTTAGGCATGAAAAAAGGAGAAAAATGTATATATAGAATCGCAAAGAGCCGTGAAAGAAGAACGAGAGACTTAGATCATGTTGAGTGCATAAAGGATAATGACGGGAAGGTGTTGGCTCAATAGGAGAAGATCAATGAAAGGTGGAATAGCTACTTCTACGAGTTATTTAATGAAGAACATAAGACTCTTCTAAGCCTTTGTCGGTTATATACGAGGGAAGAATATCAAAACTTCGACTACTGTCGAAGAATTCGAGACTTTGAAGTAAAAGAGGCTCTAAAGCGGATGAAAAATGGTAGGACAGTAGAACCCGATAATATCTCGATTAGGCATGGCAACGGTACCCATGGGGGCGGGGACATGCCCCCCGTCCCCCGCCCCCGCCTCCAGACTCCACGGATATCCGTGGATTTTTACAAAATTAAAAAAATTGAAAAAAAATAGAAAAAAAATGAAAAAACCATATCAATCATCATGTTCCTTGTCTCCAAAGCATTAACAACAAAGACATTAACAACAACAAAGACATTAATAACATTAAAGAAATAAAAACAATTGGGTAATTTTATCAATAAACATGAGTAGATTATGTGGCAGAAATATTCATTTGATGCAAAATAAAATAAAAAAAGAATTGCAGACAAGAGTAAAAACTTCATCTGCAACAATGTCAAACAAACTGGAGCGTCTTTTTTGTTTAGACACATTGTTTTGTCTGATGAAATACTTTTGAGTGTGACTGGCCACTTAATTAGGGGTCCTTGATATAACATAGTTCTTTGCAATTCCACGCCAATCACCTTTGCCCAACTTTTGTAATACAAGTAAAAATATTATGTTCCTCCTCAGTTCATGGAACCCCTACATATTAAGAATTATAATTTAACTATAAGAAAATGGTGCATGAATGTGTTTGCTTGTCTTCATTTAGGATATATGGTAGCATTGTTGGAGTTATGTGCAATGTAAAAATGAAATTAGTTTAGAACAAATGAAAATAAAACACCCATTAAATCATAGCTAAAACAGGCATCTCAGCTAATGCTTGAACACCATTTTAGAATCTAATTACCCTAATCACAAATCAGAATCAGAAGTTCATAAATTCAAAAATCAAAATATAATTACCTTAATTCAGAAATTCAGAATCTAATTATCCTAATCACAAATTAGAATCAGACGTTCAGAAATTTAGAAATCAAAATCTAATTAACCTAATTCAGAAATTCAAAATCTAATTACTTTAATCACAAATCAAAATTAGAAGTTCAGAAATCAACTTACTCGACGCAAAAACCACAGCGAAAACCGGCGATTTGACGGACGAACGGCGAAGAGGAGAAGACGATGACCGGAGACAGTGAGCTCGGGACCTCCAGTGAGAGACCGAGCCACTCAGGAGGTGGGAGGTGGCGCTGGGTCGTGGGAGGCGACAGTCGGCGGTGTTTGGGAATGAGACAGAAGGGGGTTTGAACTTTGAGGAGGAATGAAGATGAAAGGAGACAAGACGAGACTGCGATGCTGAGGGACCCAAAAGGTGGGAGGCGGCGGTCGATGGTCGGCAGTCGGCGGTCAGCGTTGTTTGAGAAGGAGAGAGACTAACAGTTTGAGCTTTGAGGAGGAGTGGAGAGAAGAGGAGACGAGATCATAAGACTCTCACTCTGTCTCTGAAGCAGGGATTCAGGAAGCATATGTGCGGCTATGGTTGCTGTCCAATGACTCAATCACATATTATTTATATATAAGGGCATTTCCGTCATTTCATCTAAACATGGATTTAACGGGTCTCCACGGGGCAGGGACCTCTACCCCCACTGCCGCCCCGTTTATTATACGGGGCCCCATCCCCCGTCCCCGCGGGTATAAATCACCCCATACCCGCCCCCCGGCGGGTAAATCCCCGCGGATACCCACCCCACCGAGAATTTTTGCCATGCCTAATTCCACTTAAAGTTTGGAAGGACTTTGGAGGGAAATGCGTTAGTTGATTAACCAAGATTTTTAATGATATTTTAAGATCTAAAAAGATGTCAGATGAGTGAAGAAAGAGCATCTTGGTACATATCTACAAGAATAAAGGGGATATACAAAGTTGCGAAAACTATAGAGGGATCAAACTCTTGAGCCATACCATGAAGTTATGGGCAAAGGGTGACAGAACAGAAACTGAGACAAGAGACACAAGTAACAGAGAATAAATTTGATTTAATGCCAGGTAGATCCACCACTGAAGTGATATACCTATTAAGAAAGATGATTGAGAGGTATCGTAGTAATAAAAAGGATCTACATATGGTGTTTATTGATTTAGAAAAAGCGTACGATAGAGTGCTAAGGGAGGTCTTATGGAAGGTTTTAGAAAAGAAGAGAGTAAGGATCGCATATATTCGTGCATTTAAAGACATGTATGATGGGACTACAATTAGTGTGAAGACTCAAGGTGGTGTGACAGAGAAATTTTCTATTGGTATAGAATTACACTAGGGATCATCCTTAAGTCCATTCATTTTCACATTAGTCTTGGAAATATTCACAGAGCATATCTAAGAGCCTGTACTATGGTGCATACTTTTTTGCCAATGATATCGTCCTTGTGGGAGAGTCAAAGGAAGACCTAAATAAGAAGTTGAAGTTATGGAGAGAAGCTCCAGAAGTGTATGGTCTGCGCATAATCCGTAGCAAGACTGAATATATGGAATGTAAGTTCAGTCTGCAAAGGAAAAACTCGAATATAGAGGTGAAAATTAGAGATAACATCCTACGAAAAGTTAAGAGTTTTAAGTATTTTTGGTGCATCATATAGGATAATGGAGAGATTGAATATGATGTAAATCATAGGATCCAAGCAGGTTGGTCAAAATGGCGGAGTGCGTCTAGTTTTATATGTGACAAAGAATTGTGCCTTTAAAACTTAAAAAGGTAAATTCTATTGCACTGCTATCAGACCGGCTATGCTTTATGGTACAGAGTGTCGGTCAAAGGGAAGCACGAACATAAGCTAAGTGTGGCAGAGATGAAAATGTTGAGATGGATGGGTGGTCATATGCGATTGGATAGAATAAGGAATGAAGATAAAAGAGAGAGAGTTGGAGTAGCATCTATTGTGAAAAAGATGGTAGAATCGCGTCTCAAGTGGTTTGGACATGTGAGAAGAAGACTGACAGAATACCCAGTCAAAAGGGGTGAAAGGTAGAGGAAGACCTACAAAAACTATCCATAAGGTGGTCAAATGAGATATACATGTAAACGGTCTCTTTATAGACATAATACATGATAGAACTCAATAGCATCGTTTGATTCATGTAGCCGACCCCATCTAGTGGAATAAGACTTTGTTGTTGTTATTGTTGTTATTATTGTACTACACCATATGTATAGTTATGAGAGATTTTTTTTTAAATATTTATCTTCTCTTCCTAACTAAAGTATTATATTTTGGTTAAAAAAAATCTCATCCAAAATTTTATCAACTAAATTTCAATTTGTCATCATCAGCTGGTATTTATAGTATAAAATTAAGCTCATAAACTGATATGGATTATGAAGAATTATCTCAAACCATATCTCTTCATAAACTGTTTACATAATTTTAAAGTGCAATTGTTTTAAACATGTGATTTGGCCTAATTATTATATGCTCCATATTTAATATGCTTTGCTTATTGCTGAATTACTTATTAATTAGTTAAAAAAAGAAAAAAGAAAAAAGATAGTGGGTCCATATAGGAGACAAAGGGTATCCCATGATAAGTGACTAGCGATTGAAGGTATGATAGCCTACAAAGAGGTACTTTTAATTTATCATCATCAAACTTGAGATTCGACTATAAATCAATAAAAAGAGAATTGAATTGCTCATAGCCATTCATCTTTTTCCGTAACAATAACATGCTAGCTTAGCTAGTTTCAGGAATCAGGAGAAGAATCATTATATAAGATCACAAAGATTTCACATGCATGCATGATATATATATATAAGGTTTTAGATTTAGATTTATCATCCATCATCCATTCAATTCCACCCTATCTAACAATCAAACAGCTTGGACCTACACTCATCATACATTCGAATATCTTGTGATAAGCTTTGCTAAGATTTAGAAATATTCCTACCTGTATGTACCTCTTTATAATAATATCATGGATGGATCTTTTTTTGTTTATTTGTTTAAAAGCCTGCAAAAACTTTAATTATTATATCTAGTAATATACATCCTTAATCATTAGGTTATTACGGATAATATATATATAAAAGTAAATAATATTCAATATATTTTTTTCCATTATTAAAAATATATACTGAATATCGTCAAATTTATTGTTTTTTATTGGCAATTTTATTATCGAATTTTTCAACAGTTATTATCATAAATGCATCGTCAAAAAATATTATTATCGAATTTCTGTTTCTACAAACAAATTCCATGTAATAAATGATGAAAAAAATACTAAAATAAGTACGTATATTAGCGGCGATTTTATCGTTGAATTTTTTCGACAATAACCTAACTTAGTAAAACGTTGTCCGGTAGCAACGATTAACTTTTTATTGTAGAATTTTTTTTGTCGATAAATTCGATAATAAAATTGTCTTAAATTCAAAATGATGATAAACCCTCCCCTCACTTTTAGAACAAACAATCCCTCTTATCTCTCTCTCGCGCCTGTGCAGCCATAACTAACCCCTCCGACGAAGCTTCTCTACTTTTAAAATGGAAATACTAGGAAGAATGAATTGAAATAAAGTTACATTATGCTTTTTATTTGAGAAAATGATAATGAAATGGAATGGGACGAAGTTCATTAATTTGATTTAAAAGGTTTATACAATAAAGGAATGAAACGAAAAGTAGCTTTATACTCACTTTCTTCTTTTTCAAAAAAAAATTTAATTTATACAAAATTTATACACTTAGGCTTTTAATTATGTGAGAGAAAAAAAATTGGTTTCAAACAAAAAAACGTTTATAATTAAAAACCGTTAGATTTGACTAAATTATATTTGAATTTAATTTTGATATATTGTCTGTAAAATAATTTTATACCTACATCTAATTACATAATATTATATTAATAAAATAATTATTTTTTATATTGACTGCGTGAATAGTTATCTAAAAAAACGAATATGATTGTATAAAATATTTTATAAAATATTTTACACGGTCACTACATCAAAATTAAACTCATTATATTTAATAATTCTTAATTATTAACTTTACATCAAAATAAATACATATTAGTTTTCAGTTTTAAATAAGAAAAAAAAATCTATGAAGCAGTGTGACGAGGTAGATCATAGATGGTGGTTGGAAAATCAACTTCCATCAATTAGTGACACATCCCTATGTCCAGTGTCATACATTAATCAATGTCTTCTGTTATTGGGTCATAATAATCTTCTTTCATACCAACAAATTTGTACCATATTATTGAATGGAGAATTTTTCTTTCAATTGTTTGTTTTCCTGCTTCAAAAAGTGCAAACTGTAGAGCCTTCTTAATAAGATAAACACAACCAAATAAGGTAAATTGTGCTTTAAATTATTCTTCTCATACATCATTTTCGTACTTATTAATTATTATGAGAGAAATAAAATCTAAAGAGTTATAATTATTCCAAGGAGTAAGGGGGAGAGAGAGAAATATTTCCCACCCTATATACTTTTATGTATATTACTAAGATTTAATTTCAGAGTCCAGGCTGTGGCAACAATCAATCATTTATTCTGTTTTTAAGATATTGTTTAATAGTTAATACTATCAGTCGTTATAATTATTTTTCTCATTTATCTGCTATGTAAATAATTATGCAAATAATAGAATGATCTAATTACATAATAAAAATATATATTTATATACATCACTCAAAAAATCAATCTCATAACACTAAACCATAGTATCTTATTTGAATTTAAATTTTCATATAATGTTAATATAAAAAAATTCTATACGAATAACTAATTTAATGTTATATTATTATACTATTAGCAAAGATAATCAATTTTTAAATTTATTACTTAAAAAGTCATTTAAAATAAATCTTTAATTATATTGATAATTTATTGAAATTAAATTCATCTTATTTTTGTACTTTAATAATTAATTTGAACACATCAACTTTAAATTTTCTTCATTCTATATATAATAATTTAAAACTTATATTTATAGACAATCTTTACACATAAATATTAAATCTTAAATCCTAAATAAATATTATCTAGATTGATATAGGGGTATGATTTTGTGATTTACACTAATCATATCTTGATAGTTGATACATATATTCACTTTTATGGTGATGAATACATCAACACAATTAAAAAAAAAAGTTAAAATTCAGGTAAAGTCGACTTTACGTGAAGTTGATATCTGAGAACCGTTAGATAATTTGACTGATTTGACTAAATTTTCATTCAACAACTTTCAGGTATCAACTTCACTTCACGTAAAGTCGACTTCACCTAAGTTTTCACCTAAAACAAAGAAGAAAGATGGAAACATAAGAGAAGGTGGTTAATGAATGATTTGCAAAAAATGAGTATATGAGTAACTTTTTCTTTAGCTCATATATTCTTCACGGAATCCAAATTAGGGAAAACTAGGGTTGGTAATGTGTCATTTCCATAATTTCTTTAGAGAGGAAGCAGGGTTGTTTATTGTGTCATAATTCATAAACTACAAGTGATGAATAATGGGTATTGGGTAGAGTATGTCAAAGCTAAGTGTTTCTCAAAATGGTATACAAATTTCGACAGCTTGGTCCACTTAATAGGTCAAACATGTTCCTTTGTCATTATTTTCATTTCTAGAGTGACATGATTTGAACTCTGAAAATATAACTATCCTAGTAGGCATGCGAACATGACTTTTCATTTTTATACATTTCAATTTTCTACTTTCTCCACTTTTAAGTCTTAACAACAATAATGTTGATGTATACTAAAATTTAAGGAATCCATTTATATCATTATTGCGTTGATTTTCTTCAGTTGGATCATCATAGTAAACTGTTTTAAGTATTCAAATATTTAGAAGAATGACCGAAGTAACCATTAAGGGCATTTGGTCTAGTGGTATGATTCTCGCTTAGGGTGCGAGAGGTCCCGAGTTCAATTCTCGGAATGCTCCAACTTTCAACAATATTTTTTTTCCATACATGTTTGAACCAAATTACAATAAAACACTGGCTATGTTATAAACTTATGATAGTATAGAAATTGAAACACAAGATACAAAGTACAAACTTGAAACAAGTTCTAAATTAAACTTAGAACAAACTAAGTACAAATTAGTCTAGTTTTTCCTCCATTTTGTTTTGATCATTGCTAGATGAATCCATTATTTGAGAGGTATCATTGTTGTTGCTTTCAATCTTCAATAGTCCATATTTAACACTAACTTCTTTCCATATCTTTTGCTCCGATAGATACTCATGCCTTAGCAAGTATCTTTTGAGTTCCATCCTAAGATTCCTAATTGGCTGTGTCCAAAAAATCAAACAATACTAAACACCAAAGTAAAACTTATAATAATAACGATTAACTAGATTAGATTATCAAAAATTCTATACGCATACTAAAAATCAGCTACTATGTATTTGTGTATAAATGCATGTACGATTTCTCAATTCTCACATGTTCAATTAATCATGTCACATTATTATTTTGGCACTTTATTGGAACAAAAATTGACATTCATGCAACACTAAAAAAGCAAAAATGTTATAAGAAGCAAACCTCAGCCATAGATTCCAATGCAAGGCGGAAGAAATCGGCGGCGACGAAGTGCTTCCCGACGGACTCTGCCAACTTGATTTGGCCAATCCAATAAGAAGATGTCTCCAACTTATCAAACCGGCACTTGCTGCAATGCGCCGCCGTGTAAAACGGCGTCGCCGGAGGCTTACTACCCTTGTGGTTGGTTCTAACATGAGGTGTTTTGGGTTCTCCAGCATCATTCAATAATCTCGGACTATTATTAACATTCTCAGCAGGGTTGGTGCTACTAATTGATGAAGATTTTGGTGCTTGTTTTTTTGGAACACAGATTTTTGGTTTGGTGGTAATAGTAGTAGTAGTACACTTGTCCCAAACCGGTTTTCCCATAATGTTTGTGTTCCTAGCGGTTCCGAAAACCCGGTTTTTTCTGAAGAAAAAAAATCAGAGTGAAGAAAGAAACTAAATCATAGTGAAGGAAAATTGGTAGATTAAAATTAAGGTATTAATTAATTACCTAGATTGAATTTGGGATTCATTGGTTGCGATTTTGGTTGATGCTTGATTAACCTTTGCGTTGATTCTTTGTTTTGAGTCATTGGCTTTCACTGTTGAGGGAAACGATTATTATTATTATGATTGATTAGTATTGAAAAAGATCCAATTAAATTAAAAAAAAAAAGATTGTATTGGTACCTGGAAGTGGCGTGGGAAGAGGATCCATGGTGAAAAGAAGAACAAGAAGTGAAGTGTGTATGAGATTGTAATAGGAGGAAAGAGTAGACAAAGTACGAGAATGTGGCGGTTATAACCGTTGGATGCATGAGCGGGAACAGGTTTTCTGTTTTTTTTGGAACAGATAGCAGAATAAAAAATAAAATCTTCAAAATAGGCCCAATATTAACCCAAATTTTTGGGCCCAATTGCAACAAATTTGCAAGTTTGAACTATATGTGATTATCGGGCCAACCGGGCCCGTACAAAGTAAAAAAAAAGAGAGAACTATATATGACTGATCCAATTATAATAACAAAGTACCAACAAGCACGACACTTCCTAATTTGCTGTGTTTGGGTATTGAACACATTTTAAACACGATATTCAACAACATTCATCCGACACAACTTTGTCTTAATAAAAAAATATATTTTGAACACATTTTAATACACTTAAATATTATTACGTGTGAACATATACAACTTTATTCTTAACATATATTTTTAAAATTAATTTAAAAATAACATGTATTATTAATTATTAAAATAAAAATATTATCCGTATATCATAACAAAATACTATTATTTAAAAAAAAATCATTGTAGTTATTCTAGAAATAAAGTAGTTAACAACAATGCCATCAGATAAACTAATCCAATTATAATAACAAAGTAAAATAATGAAAAGTACCATTATTTATTGTGATGAGAATGCATCCAAATTAAACGAATTATAAGCTTTATAAATAAAAGTGGCTATAGTTTTGTATTTTCCTTCCTTTTTAGTACAGCTCAGCTTGAAAGAAAGACATGTCATATGGTTTGCATACACGTCAGCTTCGTGGTAGCGACATTGACACGTACATAGATTAAATTGATTTTTATAGTATGTATTCTCTAATAGTGCTCATAAATAAAATAAAACATAAAAGTTGCACTCATTTCATGTCCCTTGAGTGGAAGGAATGAACGATGAATCTCCAAAATTAAAGTAGTTCAATACAATATATATATTATGTTGCAATTTGTCCAAAGCAATCTTGTGAGTGTAGTAGTAGCTAGGTAGGTCATGTTTAGCCATATGATGCTTAATTTAATTATCGGAGATAAAAAAATAATTTAAATTTATCTTATTTAATATTTATAAATTATAATAAAAATTTTATTATTTTATATCTTAAGAGTATTAGTTAAATATATTATAAAAAATAAAATATTCTACATTCAAGGGAGATCATCAACACCAAGTTCAGGGTGCTGCTCACAGCTTTCAAATGTAGTGAGATCAGAACCACAGTGCCTGTGCCAGGTTCTTAGCGGAGGAGCTTCATCGTCCCTTGGCATCACCATCAACCAAACTCAGGCTCTTGCTTTGCCTGGTGCTTGCAGAGTCAACACCCCACCCGTTAGCCAGTGCAAAGGTATATAATAATCTATTCAAATACTAATGTTAAACCAAAATCAGTCAAAATTTGTCTTATTTAATATTCATTCATTATTATAATAATTAATAAATGCTAAATAATAAGATAAATTTTAATTATTTTTGACTAATTTATTTTGATTATGAAATATTTTCATTTAATTATTTAATAACTAACAAAAACAAATGAATACTTCCACTACTTTTTGGTACATACATTTTAAAATGTATATTTTCCTTTATTTATTTTTTTTAAAATAGTGTACATTTATTACAATTTTGTCATTATATTCACTTTTATATCTAAAGATGTGTACATAAAGAAGTGTATTAAAAAAGTAATTTTAAAAGAAAATCTACATTCATATATATCATGATAT
>NC_029774.3:1619176-1632796 GCF_000817695.3 Arachis duranensis | reverse complement strand
CAGTTTAATTCGTAATCAGAATATCCCTAATGCTAACTTTATGTTCTAACTTCTAAGACATACTAATAAAGAGGATTAAATTGAAGCTATAGCTAATAGTGATTAGTTTAGCTACATGCACTATATTATTTAAAAAAAATATAGATAACCAATAATATTTATAAACAAGGTGTAAATAATGTGAATTAATAAAAATAAAAAAATAAATTTAAATTAGTAGCTACATGCACTATATTATTTATGCGCATATATATATATATATAAGCAATTCTCTTTGGACGAGGAAAATTCCTAAATGATTGTGAATTGACTTCCACGGCGTCTACGAGGAAAAGTAATTGAGAAATAATGCAACTTCATAAATGATAGTTGAATTTTTCAGTGTGTATACATTTCTTGTCTAATTTATTTAAAAATAAAAATTTAATAAAATAAAAATCATTTTTTATTTTTATCTAATTTTTTATTTTTAATTTTATTATCATGACCGTACCGCGAGGTCTTATTATATTTATATTTATTCTTAACTAATCAAGAGCGGTGTCAAACTCATGCATTTCTTTGGGAAGATTTTAACAATAGAATATGGTCAAAGATTTCATTATAAATAATTATAGCCAGCTACATGCATTATTTGATGCATATAAAATTATTTCTTTCAAATCAGACCTACATGCACGTAAATTTTTTTGAATTATTGGGTCGTGAACGACGTATAACGCCGTCGCTATACTAATTAATTAATTCAAAGCATATAACGCATGCCTTTTAAAAATTATATATGAGAAAATATTTAGTTTGGTTCTTGAAATTATATTTAAATTTTAATTTAGTTTTTAAAATTTTAATTATTTTAATTTAATTTTTAAATTTTTAAATTTTAATTACATTATTAGTCTTTGTGATAGTTTCTGTTATAAATCAATTAAAAAATTTAGAAACTAAATTGACACTATTAAAATTTTAAAGATTAAATTAAAATTTGAGTAAAATTTTAAAGACTAAATTAAATATTTTTTTGATATATATTTGTTAGTATATTATATTTATGGTATGCTTCATATATGATAACTAATAATCCTATTTATTTATTATACTGTAGTAAAGCAGTTTTAGTCTACTAATAATTCGACTAACAAGTTCAACAATATTTATTATTAAACTACTTTTTACTTAAAAAATCTAGTTACACTTGGATTATTATTGCTTTTCAATAACTTTTCAGGTGGTTATAGAAAAGGCAATTTTCTTCTATGTAATAGAGTATATCAAAATTTAATGATCAGAAAAGGATATTTGATGTCAATAATACATTAAAATGAAAGTTATACGGAAAAAGAAATTAAATACTTTTGTTAAGAAAATATTAAACGCTTGAAAAATATATATATACTATTAAACTCTAACCTTTTAACTAACCATTCAACTAATTTTTTTTGTCACTTTAAAAAAATAATTAAAAAATTATATATTTCTCAATTTGTTATCGTAAATGTGTGGTAATATATTGAGTCAAGTTAAATAAAATTGGATTAGTGTAGCAATAATTCATTTTATATATACAATAATTTATTGACTAACTATAAATTTTTTAATAATATTTTAATCTATAATAAGTTAGTGGATAGCCTATCAAATTAGTAGATACTATAAAAAATCTAAAAAAAAAAATTGAGTCAAGGTGAACGTAGACTTACGCTATTTGCGGGGGCTGATTTGTGATTTTTGTAGGACCGAGTCAACTCAGTGAAAAAAGGTTTCATTAAGAGTGTTAGTTCTTTCTTGTTTTGCCATTATTGCCAAAATTCCAATTAGGGCAGTGTGTCACTGACACCATATATATTTTCTGCACTCCACTCTGCTACCACTCAAATACATGCATGCATTCATGATTCATGCATCTTTCAAATTATAACTACTTTATTACTTATGTTTATTTTAACAATAATTTTATACTCTAATTTTAATGGCTGATATATATAGTACGTAATTAAATGTACGTAAATTGTTTTATATTAATCGTAAGTTAAAAGTAAATTCATAATTTTATTAGATAGATAATTATTTGCGTCAGAAAAAATAATAATTAAAATGTGAATATATATTGTCTTAAATAATTTAGGTAAATATATTAAATTATTTAATAATTTAAAGGTATTTTATATGATAATTATTATTTTATTATTATAAATTTAATTTTAATACATTAATAATATAAAATATTTTATATATAATCGTTTAATTATATTTCTTTTTTTAATGATCATTATTTATGTGATAAAAATAAAAAATAATAAATTTTATATTATTATTATTATTGTTGGAAAATAACATCTTCCATATATACATATTGATGATAATATATAGAAATTAGATGATATAATTCCTTGAGTAAGGCTTTCAATGATGAATGTCTGAAAATGTTCATTGATGGCGAACTATATATATTATGTAACAAAAGAGATAGCATTGATGAATTAATAACTTTTAATTGCCAGTAAATCTGATCAAATAATTTAAAGATAATTATTGATATTTTGAATTGAAAATATTTATTCCCATTTGTGAAACAGCAATGAAGTGGAGAGGTGGACGAATTTCTAGAGAAACGTGAAGCATACACACAAAGAGATTGCTGTGTGCCACAGACACATAAAGCAGTAGCACTCATTTCTTGTCTTTCTATCATCAAAATTAAATAAATAAATTAAATTAAATTAGACTTATTTAATAATTAATCTATTTGTTCATTTAAATAAATATTAAATATTTGAATTTTATTTTATATATATAATAATTTATTAATTAATAATAAATTTTAAATAAATTTAAATTCTTAACAAATAATATTTTAATATTTCAAATTAAAAATATTGTAAATAATAAAAAATTAAATAAATTAATTAAAAAAAGAAAAAAAATGATATATTCTCTCTCTTTCTCTATCTGACAGTCTTACTCTTATGGGTCCTACCCTTAACCAGTGAGGTGTCACGGACGGCACCACCTTCTCTGTCTCTATCATTTCATAAGATTATTAGGGTCATAATAATAATTATGCCATAATCATTATTCTCATCCCTCCCTGTAAAGCTAACTCACTTTTCTCTTTTCTTACTTTTCAAACTCTCAATTATTTTCTCCTTCCATAAAGCCAACCCACTTTTTCTCTCCCTCTATTTTATCATTTCCTATCATTGCTTCCCACATTACATTTACACTACTACTACTTTTTTTTATCCCCTTAAATTGTATTACAAATAATTTGATTAGATAAGTTGAAAGGTCTCTCATTCGGATTATTCCTAGTACATATGTATTATTTCATCAGACAATTTTTGTTACATTTTTTTAAGAAGGTAATTTTTTTTTTTTATGGAAGATAAAAGACTCGAATTTATAATCTTTTAGGTAAAATGTGGAGAAACTATACTATTTGAGTTATAACTCGTTGATAGAAGATAATTTTACTCGATGATTGAATACTTTATAAAAGATATATCAACTTTTTTTTTCATACTAAGATTTGAAAAACATATCAAGTTATAACTTTCCATAACTAAACTATGTATTAATTAATATGTACACATATATAAACTGTAATATACATGTGAGTGAGAGGTCGGACTCAACGCAAGCTCCACTAAAAAGGAAGTCGGGAGTCAGATTAGCTGGCAGATAATACATATTCAAATTAGTAACTACCCCTAAAATCTCTCAACCCACTTCCAGGAGCCATATCTCAACTTCCCTAAGATAAAGGGATGGTTATCCTCCTCAAAAAGAGGAACTACATCAACAATGGTTATTGGTTCACCACTATAAATACACTAACACCCTTCAAGTATCTCTAAGTTTCAATACTCTCTAAACTTGCTTAGGCCTTTACTAACTTAGGCATCGGAGTGTCTTTGCAGGTACCACCCCCCATTCACACGCGAGCACAAGCCGGACGGAGCCTCCCGAGTTGCGGACCTTTCCGGAGATCTCCTCCATCATACACTTGGGCCGCCAAACGCCATCCTTATTATTAATCTCCGGTTACCTACCGTAACAATAGAGATATATAGTTGTAGGGAAGAGAGTGGTCCATATATAGTTGATTCAATGGCTGACTACCTCTCACAGCAGCCGTGTTAGATAAGGAGAGAAAATAAAATAAATATTCAATGTTTATATATTCATTATTATTATTCCAATCCCTTTCTTTTCTTCTTTATTTAATTATTAACACTTGATAATAATTTCTTATAAGATTCTCTAAACTATGACTAGTGTGCTTTCCGGGCAGTTCACATGTAAAAATCCAATTCCATCAATTCCCTTAGTTCCAATACACATATAAATACTTTTTATTATTCATTATTATTTTAATATCAAAATGATGAGAAAAATCAATGGAATGAAACTCATCAACACCTGTCTCAAGTTTTATTCCTAATAACAACACATGCTTCTTCAGATATTTATCTATCTTTCACAGCACAATCACCGGCAGAACCTAATAGTACACAACCATAAATTGGTTTTCCTATACCTATTCTTATTTTATATATTATTTTTTCTTTTATGTAGTTCCTCTTTCTTCATCTACTTCAAAAACTATTTACATGGTTTTTAGAATTTGGTAGGTTTAATAATATAATTTGCCATTTTAGGAGATACAATTTTTCTTTGCCTTCCAAAGATGATGTCTGAAGAACCCTTTTCTTCTGTTCTTCCTCCCAACACCACCATCACAAGCACCTTGGTTCATCTCCAAGACCCAACCTCAAACCCTAGTAGCAATAACTCAAAACCTAATTCAAATCAACCCACCAAGAAGAGGAGAAATCTTCCTGGAACACCAGGCAAGTAATCAATCAACTTCAGATATCAGCTTTATACGAAGTTAACTGCAAATTCAAATTTGAGTGTTGGTTACATATGTTTTGATTCAGATCCGGATGCAGAAGTGATAGCTATGTCACCAAAGTCGTTGATGGCGACGAACCGTTTCGTATGCGAAATCTGCAACAAGGGTTTCCAGAGGGACCAGAACTTGCAGCTGCATAGGAGAGGACACAACCTTCCATGGAAGCTAAAGCAGAGAAACAAGGAAGAACAAGTGAGGAAGAAGGTGTACGTGTGCCCGGAGAAGTCTTGCGTGCACCATGACCCCTGTAGAGCACTGGGGGACCTCACAGGTATCAAGAAACACTACAGCAGGAAGCATGGCGAGAAGAAATGGAAGTGTGACAAGTGTTCCAAGAAATACGCTGTTCATTCTGATTGGAAGGCCCATGCCAAGATCTGCGGGACTCGGGAGTACAAGTGCGACTGCGGCACCATTTTCTCCCGGTACGTCCCTTATCAGCTTAAGTTTTTGGGAGAAGTGATTGCTGAATGTTGAATATGATTGTATTTAGGGTTGTTCATTATTGTTAATGACGTGTTAATTACTAATTAATGATGATTAGGAAGGACAGCTTCATAACACACAGAGCATTTTGTGATGCATTGGCTGAAGAAGGTGCAAGAATAAACTCAGTTCCAACAACTTTGAGCAACTTGATGGGTAGAAGAGATCATCATCATCACCATCATCAATTAGCAACAAGTAGAATCATCCCTCGTCATCACATTCTTCCAAGTGCTGGATTTCACTCGGAATTTGGTGGTGGTGGTGGTAGTGGTGGTGGTTATTATTCAGATCAGAAGCTGATGATGATGAGGAACAATAATATTCAGATTCCACTATGGTTAGACCAGGGCAATAGCAATAACAATCATAATCATGTTAGTGGCATTTCATCAAACACTAGTAGTGCATGCACCAATGGCAACACTATCATTATGCCTCATCATGATGTAGTGAACAACTCTATGTTTGGATCACAACAATGGCAGCAGAATCTAGAAGCATCATCATCATCACTCACAAACAATAACAACAATGCCAACGTGGCTATGATGATGCCACCACCACATGCAGGATTAAAGCAAGAACAAGATGAGATGTTCTATTTTGGTGCTAGTAATTACCATCATCATCACATAATGTTACAAAAAGCATCACAAATTGGAGGAGGTGATGAGTTGGTGAATTTGGAAGGTAGCATCAGTAGTATTCCTCCATTAATATTGAATCCAACAAGGAGGCCATCAAAGAATGATAATAAAGATGAAGATGATGAACTGGGTTTAACAAGGGATTTTCTTGGAGTTGGAGAAGATGAATCAACAATGAGCAACACTAGGCCATTGATGTTACAGCAACACCTAGCTGACTTCACAGCCATGGATATGCATCATCAAACCCACTACAGTAGTAGTAGTGGACATTACTGTTAGCACTTTAACTTCCAACTTGTATCATATATATATATATATCATCAATCACATTATTATTCTTCTTTTTTCATATATGTCACATTTGCATCAAATAATTAAATCATATTCTTATAATAGTAGAACTTATATGCAATTATCTTCTTGTAAAATTGATATAGTAAAAAACTATTAGATAATAATTAAGTTAAATCTGTCAAATCATCTAATGATTTTTGACTATCAATTTACTCACCTCTTACAACATAGAGTGATACTAATTGAATATTTATACCTACAAGTATATATCTACAAAGTAAATCATATTGAATACATAATAATTGATTTTATTAACTTACTTTAAGTGTACATATAGTAATTTTTTAGTTGTATATGTACTAATATTCATTTAACAGTTTTCCTTATAATAATATTGATATCTAAACTACATTTGTTATATATAAAGAAAGGTAAAAACTTAGGTGCGACTTCACGTGAAGTGGATAACTGAGATTCATTAGATAATTTGATTGATTTGACTAAATTTTTATTTAACAGCTCTCAACTATGAACTTCACGTGAAGTCGACTAAAGAATGTTTGCGTTTTCACATTAATTCTTCATGTAGTTAGTTATTTATCCCAACGAGAACACAAATTACACAAGCTACTACTGATTTTCTTACATGAATAAATTAAAATTCTAGTTGAAAAGAGTTGATTGCGTAGATATTTTGAACAACAATAACAGAATGTCAGAATCTAATAATTTTACCATGAATGATGTTACAGACTTACAGGTAAATGATGAAGAAATAGATGGATGAATGATAGAGTGGACAAAATAAAAGAAGTGAGTTGACTCGGGAAGAGGGGGAAGAAGAGAATGGTGCAACTGTGCAAATTTGAGAAATTCACGTGACGTATATAATCATAGAAATGACTCGTGATGTGGGGGCCATTGCATTTTTTGCATGTTGGAAGGGACAAAACAATTTAGAATAACTCCAAATTGAACTCACAAGCCTGTGAGATTCTCTTTATACATATGGTCCCTCCCTCCATGCATGTCCATCGTACAAACAATAATTTATATTATACTATATAGTAATAAAATCTTTATACTTTTATATGATATAATAGTACTATACACATCAATAAATATTTTTGGAAGGTTTCTCTTTATATTAAGATGTGCCTCTTGATATTTCTTTCTTTATATACACGTAATAATTATTACTATACATATAGGTGAGTCAACATATATATATTAACATGAAAATGTATGGAACCAATTTTTATATTATCCAATAATATTAACTACTTTTTTTAGTGTTAGAATTATTTTTTATTTTTGTTTTAAAAAATTTAAAATTTAATTATAAATATTAATATTTAGAATTTAAGACGTACAATTATGATAACAATAGATGGTAACATTGGATGACTTGTAGCGATTAGAGGTGAAATTATGGTAATATTAAGAGAGACGTTAGAAAGAAAAAATAGAAAAATGTGAGAAGAAGAGAATATATGAATTAAAAGATAATTTTTTTAAAATAATATTAGTTGAAGTGACTACTAAAAATTAATTTTCTAGTTGGAATCATTATATACTTATGTACAAGTAACGCTTCTCTTTTAAAGATACAAATTGATTATTTATTTATTTATTTATTTTGGAAAGATATTTGTTGGATTACTATGTATATATGTATGAAACACGTTTTTTTCTGAGAGCAAATTCATAAATAGATTAATTTTTTTTAGGAATGTCTTGCATAAAAAAGGGGAAATGGTGGTGGCGGATAGTGGCAGGCATGCCATATATACTGCCATACTACTCGATGATGAAAACGATTTTTATACGCAAAATAATATTCCTTTAGCATAAAACATGTCGCAATCTCACATTTACAAGCTTACATTATCTTGCAAGAAATGTTTACTATAAAAAATGCATTAACATTTTTTTTAAACTACCAAAAATATAGCCAAATTATTTTGTTGTTGATAAAAATATCCTCAAATTTTATTATCGACAAAAATATCATCAAATTATTTAAAAATGTGACAAGTTATAGTGATGTACTGAAATATTATATGTTAATAAAAAACAGTGATGTGTCAAAACAAAATTTTTTATGTGGTAAGTGAGAGTTTGACATTGATAAGTGAGTCAATTTTTTCTGTTAATGGAATAGGTATTTGTTTACGACTAAACATTTTTATCATATTTTTAAATTATTTGAAGAATGTTTTATCAATAACAAAATTTAGATGTATTTTTATCCGCGCTAAAATAATTCAAGTATATTTTTTGTAGTTTATTTTATCTATATATATGATTTATCTCCAAAAGAGGATCTCTACATCTTTTATTTGATTGGTTTAGTAGTAGCAGTAGTAATCGAGTTATTAGGGTGCCCTTAAGATATACTATATATATATATATACGGCGATAAAAATTTTACAATGCTATATAATTTTCAAAGAGAAAGTTTAGAAATTAGTTTTTTTTTTATAATTAATATTTAGTTTACTTTGTCATTTCCTAAATTAAAAGTATATAGTGGAAAGCTAGGCAGCTAATAATTAATAAGGTTTTTAGCTAGTACCCTAATTAAGAATAAGAGGAGGAAGATGTAGTTACGTTAGTTATGAGAATAATCCTCCTCACCTTTGAACGAAAGACAAATTAAAGTGCCGCATCTATTGATATCTATGGTTCGTGTGAGAGAATAGAAGAGTGATATATTATATCAAAGTTCAGGGTTCACGATGGCACATCACTCCTAATTAGATACGTTTAGTTTATTATGAAAAAGTATATGTCATGGCATTAATTAATTACAGCTTCAATTTAGTTTGATTGATCAACTATAAATTAAAAGTACCAAACATCTAAAGGGTGCCAGCGGATAAATAATGTAATGTATAGTCTTTTTATCCACACTTAAGGCTTTGTTTGGATAGAGGAAAGAAAATAGAAGAAAAGAAAATGAGTGAAAAGAAAATAGAAAGAAAAGTAGAGTTATTTGTTTGTTGTTTGGATTAAGAGAAAATGAATGGAAAGAAAATAGAGAAAAATTTTTTGTTTGGATGAAAAAAAAAGTGAAATGAAAAAAAAAATCATAAAGTATAAAATTACATTAATACCCTTAAAACAAAATAAAGTATAAATATTTTTATTTATTTATATTTTATCGCATTTTATAAATATTTAAAATATTATAATTTTATATACCAAAAAATTTTTCCTTCCTTTCCATTTTCTTTGCATCCAAACAAAGAAAAAAAATATTTTCTATTCATTTTTCTTCTATCCTTTTTCTTTCCTCTTATTTTCCTTTGAAACAAACATAACGTAAAAGTCTCAAATTCGAGACCAACTCTTAATTAAAAAAAAAAATTAACACTATTAAATTCTTTTAAATTATTGATAGATTTTAGCGATATAATTTTTTAATTTCGCGACAGATCGATATTAGTGTTAGTGATAGAAATAATAACAGATAAATTTATCACTAAAAATAGTTATGCTAAATAATTTAATCAAACAAACATTTTAAACCGTCAAATAATTATTAATGAAAATGAAAAATGCTCAAAGATCAATCAACAAAAAATTTATTATTCTTATAATATTTTTAGTTATTAATCTATTTCTTTTAATTTAATAATTTTATAAATTATTAGTCAAAAATAATAAATTTTATTAATTTTTTAATATTTCTCAATATTAATTATTATGTTTGCATAAAGATATTTCTATATTAGTAATCTCCATAGTATATTAATGATTTTGGATTCATTCGTTCCTTATAGCAAAATAAAAAAATTGCAGCAATTTTTTTTCTCAGCAGTTCCACAATTATATGGGGCTTCATGAATAGCTGTCTTTTAAGAGGTGGACAAAGAATTTTGTGATAATTTTGGGCGGGTGAAAATTCAGTTATATAGTAAAAATAGTTAAAATAATTTTATTAATTTGAATAAATTTTTATCTAATAATTTTTTATTATTAATTTTAAGTAAAATTAATTACGACCCTTGTATACAACTTTTTAATCAGTAAGAAAGAACTTACTAATCCATCATGAGTGAAGTGTGTGGCACCCACCATTTCTATCTATCTATTGTGATTGCTGACGCTACACCTTAATATCCTTGCCAGGTGTAGATAGCAACAAGATATCAATAAACCTTCACATATATCATCACAACACCTTCCTTTAATTTGACATGTCTCCCACAATCTATATATAAAACCCCATGCATCATAAACCTCTTCATCAACTCTTCATTGCAAAATAACACAAACCCTAATTAGATTAGCCTTCAATTCACCAAAAATGATGATCAAAAACCAATCTCTATTGTTCTTCACAATAACACTACTAATTTCCACAACCACTATAGCACAATTATCACCAGCTATATCCCCAGTAGTTCAACCAAACCCTAAACCAACAACAACACCAGCAGCATCACCAAAACCATTGGTACCTTCATTACCAAGCAACTCACCAAGTGAGAACATTCCAGACACACCCACTGTTGATGTCATCGCCATTCTGAGGCAAGCAAAGTCATTCAACACACTCATCAGACTCATGAAGATCACCCAATTGATCAACCAACTCAACTCTCAGCTCATCACTTCCAAGTCCGGCGGCCTCACCATCCTCGCCCCCGACGACGCCGCCTTCTCCCAGCTCAAACCCGGCTTCCTCAACTCTCTTTCCGATGGACAGAAGCTTGAACTCGTGCAGTTCCACGTCATCTCCGACTACGTCTCGAGCTCCAACTTCGACACACTCACAAACCCGGTCCGGACACTGGCCGGCGCTAAACCGGGAAAGGTGGAACTCAATGTGATAAGCTATGGCGGGAGTGTTAACATCTCAACCGGAGCGGTTAACACTACAATTGATGGAATCATTTACACTGATAAGCATCTTGCTATCTATAAGGTTGGGAAGGTGCTTCTTCCTTTGGATTTCTTTGCGGTTGCTAAGACTCCTGCAAAGGCTCCATCTCTGGCTCCAGAACCTTCTGATTCCGCAAAGGCTCCTAAAGCTGATAAGGATGACACAGGAACATCCTCGGATTCATCTTCGTCGCAGGTTAATCCCACTGAACAGAGCTCTGCCGGTGCTGTGAAGATAAATGTGGTTGCACTTGGTCTTGCATTCATGGTGGCCGCTGCTGCAACCATGCACGCTTGATAATGGAGATGACGCACGCATGAAAAATTTTCTTTATTTAAAATAATATATATTTAGATACTTATTTACATTGATGATATGTTGTTTTTAATTATCTCTTTTGTTGTTTTGAACTTGCTATCAATGCTATGTATTTTTATAATTGATTTCTTTTCATAAGATATGTTATTTAATATGTTTGCAATTATCTTTAAGTCATTAATTTTGGAATGAGACATTTTTTTTATGAAAAAGTATAGGTAGACAATGAAAATATTAAATAATATAAACAATAGATATATCAGATATTCAATTCACTAGGTGTGCGGATAGTTATTCAATTCACTAGCTGATTAATTTGGAGTGTAATGTATTTTACTTGAATTATGTCATTTTTAAGGTCCGTTATTTATGTTGTTCAAAAAAATTATTAATTATCTAACATAATTTTTTTTATATATTATTATTTGTCTTATGTTTATTTTTTTTTTTACAACCAACAAACTCTAAACCTTTAATATAAATTCTAATAATATGTTATAAAATTATTTTTTTTAAATTTAAATTGATACATATAAACAATTATATCTCCAGCAATTAGTATATATATGTCAATTAGAGGAAAATAAAACTCCATCCCACATTAGATAACTAATTAAGCAAGTATATATAAAAGGTTGCAACGAAAGAAAAATGATATCACTGCTAAAAAGCTCCTAATTAATTACTTGAAGCTCTATATATGTATTAGCTAAGCAATAAGGCTTAGGTTTCGACTTGCAACATATGATTTAATTTGGACATACAGCTCTTATTAGAGTTCACCTAGCTGATATGAAGTGAACATTTGAATTGGATGGTAGATTTATATTTGTAAAAAAAAATGGTGTACACCCTAAAATTTAATTATTATATATTTGTGTATAAATATATGTTATTTATATTTTAATACGTATTTTATATAAATAATTAATTTAGTAGGTGTGTTTTTGGTATCAACAGCATAATTGTAAATGGAGTAACTATATATTTGCTTTCACATCAATTCATTATCATGCATCATAGATCAGTTGGATGCATGCATATGTGAACTTGCCATTTGAAAGGTGTGTGTCTCTGTATACATGATGTACAAGCTAATTGATTCACTCTACTTTTCCTGATATTAAAGCGCATCTACAATGGATAGAATGATAGCCTCATTTAGAAATTAAAATATCAGTGTTGTAATAAATAAAAAGTGAATATGTTTTGCATTTTGAGCAATGCTAGGGCATCAACATTTGTGATTGGTAGCCATCAACTAGCCATCAATGATGATTTGATGGTGTGAGATTAGTGTGAGATTTCATCCAATGGCTCACCTTTCTCTGATGGTTACATGCTGGCCAAAATGCAATAAAATTGTTGGCCCCTAGACTTTTCCTTGCATTTTATGCCCATTAGTTTATGATAACTTTTTATCATAATTTAGCGAAAATGAATTGAATTAAGTGTTACATACATATTAAAAATTAATTATTGATGTATATTTATGTGTAACATTTTATATATTTTTAATATATATTTTGTATTTAATATGTGTTATATAAGATTGGCTGATTAATGTTTTTGATGTGCACATTAAATAAACAAATCTTTATTTGTCCCTCAAAACTTAATCACAATAATATAATTATGTTTGACCTTTGTGTGTACATATATACTTAATCACAACTCCCTCAAAACTTTATTTGTCGAAGTTACTTGTAACTTAAGAAACCTTATATATGTTGCAACTTTACTATATTATAAACAATACTAATAAGAGTATTATTTTTGGATATACATGTTTAACAATTCATATTTATTAGATATACTCACAAAGAATTAATTAATGAAATTGAAGAATAAATGAATTTACTTTTAACATGAATATATCTAATTTTTCAAAAAGAAAAATAATGTATCTAAATATAAGATGTTAAACTTATTATATCCAACCAAAATATCAGGAACTTCAAAATTTCATAATGCAAAACAATATTTATCTCCTTACATGGATTAGTGTAAGTCATAGATTACCAATAATAATTATTGAAGTTATATATATACAAGTTTCT
>NC_029774.3:1617508-1619166 GCF_000817695.3 Arachis duranensis | reverse complement strand
TTTTTGTTAATTATTCAGAATATGCATTGTGTAAATAGTACTCTTGAAGAAAAACAAGCCATCATAGCATGATACTCATTAGAATAAACTCAAAGAAACATACAAATATATATCTCTAAAGACTCAAATACCCTAATCCAATCCCCTCCGAAAAACTCACCACCAAGCAACACACACATTTATCACAATCACATACCACATCACAACACAACACAACACTAATATTATTGAACATTAAACATCATGGTAGGTAGCTTATAAAAACTTAGATCCTCTTCTGGTTTATGATGAAAATATAGTCACGAGAACTGCACCAAGAACAAGTCCACATCCACTGATTTTCATTGTCCCAGAGTTTTGATCAGTGGGATTAACCTGAGATGATGATTCCGTAGAGGAATCTGGGGACAATGACATATCAGCTTTAGGAGCCTTTGCGGAACCAGAAGGTTCTGGAGCCAGAGATGGAGCCTTTGCAGGAGTCTTAGCAACCGCAAAGAAATCTAAAGGAAGGAGCACCTTACCAACCTTATAGATAGCAAGATGCTTATCAGTGTAAATGATTCCATTAATTGTAGTGTTAACCGCTCCGGTTGAGATGTTAACACTGCCGCCATAGCTTATGACATTCAGTTCCACCTTTCCCGGTTTAGCTCCGGCCAGTGTCCTGACCGGGTTTGTGAGTGTGTCAAAGTTGGAACTCGAAACGTAGTCGGAGATGACGTGGAACTGCACGAGTTCAAGCTTCTGTCCATCGGAAAGAGAGTTGAGGAAGCCGGGTTTGAGTTGGGAGAAGGCGGCGTCGTCGGGGGCAAGGATGGTGAGGCCGCCGGACTTGGAAGTGATGAGCTGAGAGTTAAGTTGGTTGATCAATTGGGTGATCTTCATGAGTCTGATGAGTGTGTTGAATGACTTTGCTTGCCTCAGAATGGCGATGACATCAACAGTGGGTGTGTCTGGAATGTTCTCACTTGGTGAGTTGCTTGGTAATGAAGGTACCAATGGTTTTGGTGATGCTGCTGGTGTTGTTGTTGGTTTAGGGTTTGGTTGAACTACTGGGGATATAGATGGTGATAATTGTGCTATAGTGGTTGTGGAAATTAGCAGTGTTATTGTGAAGAATAATAGAGATTGGTTTTTTATCATCATTTTTGGGTTTTGGTGATAACTGATAAGTGAATTGAAGGCTAGCCTAATTAGGGTTTGTTCGTTCAAGTGCTATTGTTCTATTATTAGTATTGGACTTGTTTGAGCTTTCTTTGCAATGAGCACTTGATGATTTGATGAGGTTTAGGAGATGGGTTTTTATAGAGGATTGGGAAGAATCATATGGGTATTTGTCGCTATCTGATAAGGAAATTAGGTTATAGAATCAATGAAGATGTAGATATGGAATGAGAGATATTAGCTAGGGCCTAGGATGATGGATCTATGAATTCTTGCTTGAAAGTGACATATACATGAGAAACATAGTTGGACAAACAGAGGGTTTAATATTATTGAATGTTTTGGGTGAAGGTGTTGCTTTTGGTAAGGATCAATGTCAAATCAAAATTCCTTAATTTATTGCTAAATACGTCTCATTTTCAAGTGGATTTGCATGGACAGTTAGCAATAATTTTGTTTGTGCACATGAAAAAATTGGTTTTCTATTGGTC
>NC_029774.3:1571525-1617490 GCF_000817695.3 Arachis duranensis | reverse complement strand
TACTAAATCAGGGTAATAATCTAGCTCGCTATAAAATTTTCTTGAGAATTTGATATTCACAAAATTGGTTACTCTGCCATCTATCAATAACATCACTAATTATTAATTAACTTTCGGAGGAATATTATACGAAAATCATAAGTGGACACCTTTCATTGATGATATATTTGCTTACACACCTTTAAAACTGGTGGTTTTTTATTTTAATTTTTTTAATGAGGGTAGCTGTTCCTATTTGATATTCTTTTTCAATTAACTGGTTAATACTAAGGTTTCCTCTGTGCATTGCCATTTCCCTTTCCAACCTACATTCTATGCACAAAGATGTTAAGAACCATGCATCTTGCATCTCATATCACATGTCCATTATGTATTATCAACTCACCATATCCTAACCTCATATAATCATCATAACCTATTCTCACCTAAAGGTTGATTGGGCAAAGTTGCCAATAATAATCCATAATTAGATAAAAGATCCTTTCTCTCTCCATCACATAAAGATGTGATATACCCTCACAAATCACAATCAACACAACAACAATCTAATCTCACAAAACCATAATAAACATTTCACCAACCAATCATAATCCTATATGCCTGAAAGCAATAATATAACCCCTATATATATACACACACTTCTCCAGCAATCCAACACACTCATTCCAATCATCACACAACACAATTCTTCAAAGAGTGTATCTATCTCTAAACACTAAAGGCTAATAAGTGAATAAGCAACTGAATATAAAAAGATGAAGAAGCAGCAGGTAACAGGATTGTACCTTGTCTTGCTAATGTTGTGCTGCACCATCATTCAGGCATTTTCACAAACACCTGCAGCGTCCCCAAAACCAGCACCAAAAGCAGCAGCATCATCACCAAAAGCAACAACAAAAAAAGCACCGTCACCAAAGCCATTGGTGCCAACACTGCCGCAGTCACCAGACTCATCAGATGCAGCACCAGACGACATCACAAAGATTCTGAAGAAGGCGAAGATCTTCAACGTCCTAATCCGTCTGATGAAAACAACAGAGATAATGAACAACATCAACTCGCAGCTCATAACAGCCAAGACGGGAGGCATAACGATCCTGGCGCCGGACGACGACGCGTTCTCGAATCTGAAGGCAGGATTCCTGAACTCATTGGACGAAAAACAGAAGATAGAGCTGGTGCAGTTCCACATACTGCCGGAGTTTGTGGCCAGCAACAACTTCGACTCTTTGGCGAATCCGGTGCAGACGGTGGCGGGAAAAGATCCGGAGAGGCTGCCACTGAACGTGAATGCGTTGGGGAACAGTGTGAACATATCAACGGGAGTGGTGAATGCGTCGGTGGTGGGAGTTGTGTACTCCGATAACAAACTCGCTATATACAAAGTGGATAAGGTGCTTCTTCCTTTGGATTTCTTTCAGAAAGCTAAGCCTCCTGCTTTGGCTCCCACCGCTCTCGCAAAGGCACCTAAGGCCGCTAAAGAGAACACCGCCGCCGACGATCAAGACGGTGACGCCACTCCCGCCGATCAGCAAAAATCTGCGGCTGCTATTTTTGGAAAACCATTGGTGTCAGTTGCTGTAGCTTTTCTTGTAGCAGTGATGTGGAATTGAGGAAGAAGAAGATGAGATCATCCATTTGACCATTTCGAATCTGCTCCTTCTAGTTTCCTTTTCATTTATTTTTTTATAAGATCGTCAATTTCTTTCTTTGTATCTTTTGATTTACATTCTTCAGTATGTTTCCTTGCGTACGTAATTTTTTTTTGCATGAGTTTTTTAGTCCGAAGTTCCATGAAATCTTAATTTAATTTCTAAAATTTTAAATATTTTTATTTAATTTTTAAATTTTGTGACTTATATTCGTTTTTAAAAATAATTTTCAATGTCTAGATGTTAACAGAAGTGAATCACTCTCGATGTTATGCTGAATTTTATAAAATGACTTTGGTTTTATTTTTTTAGTGTTTATTAAAATTTTTTCTTTCAAAATAATTAATATAATATTTGAATTATTTGAACATTGAAATTAAAATTTCATCATTTTATATATTTTAGTATAATATTTAATTGTCTTCATCAGCATTGTATTAATATTTATGTGTTAAAAATTATTTCAAAAATTATTATAAATTATATTTATAAAATTTAAAAATTAAATAAAAATAACTACAACTTTTAAAATTAAACTAAAATTTACAAATTTAAGAAAGAAATTAAATCAAAATAGTATATGTTTTTAGCAAATTTGGTGCTTGAAAAATTGTATGCATTACTAGATGCAAATCAACTAAAGCAAAACCAAAAAAATAATGTTTCTTTAATTAACATCCTCTGCTCTCTTGAGGGTTGTCGTCGCCTCCGTCTAGATTATGGTGACTTCTCTTTTTTTTTTTAATTTGTTACAGATATAATTATTAATATTATTTTTATTTTATTAATTTAAATTTTTAGGATAAATAGTTTCATAATATAATATAAGAGTATAAAATTTAATTTTCAGTGAACTCTAAAAGTAAAACAATAGCATAAAATAAATTAAAAAAAATTACATAAAAATCAAGGAATCCAAAAGAGACTCTTACTTAAAAAAATGTTAGAGATAAAATTATTAATATATCAGTTTAAATTTTAGGATGAGTAGTTTTAGGGGTTCTGAAAGTCAGATCGAAACGGTCGGTTCGACCGAGTTAACTGAGAACCAGTCGGGTAGTTCGGTTGTCTTCCAAAATCATTCTGTAGAAAATCGGTTAAAAATTGGCCGAACCGATAGTTAACTGAAGAACTAGTCAAACCGACCAGGTTTTTTAAAGGTTCGGTTTTGTCATTTGTTTCATGAACGGCGTTGTTTAACACCTGAGAAAAAAAGAGAAAGCCCACTATCCCAGTCACAATTCCCAAATCCAACTGATGAAAAAAAGAGAAAGCCCACTATCACAGTCCCAATTCCTAAATCCAACCGAAGAAAATCTCATGTCCTAAGCTGTTCAAGTTGTGATGTTGATGGTTTGATGAACCAAAAGAGATTAAGAGAGGGAGAAGAATAAGTTCTTCTCATTGTTGAAGAGAATGAAAAATCCCCTTAGAAAATATTTGTTGAGTTATTACACCTTATATACTATGTACTCTTTATATACTCTCACTAAAAAATAATTATAATGGTAAGCCTATTATTGATAAAAAAAATCTAGGTAACACTCTCCCGCAAGTTAGAATTGTATAAATCTAACAATCATAACTTGGAAACATTAGCAAGAAAATGACCTGGTGGCAGAGATTTGGTAAGAAAATCAGTAAGTTGATCTTTGGGACGAACTTGCATAAGATGAATGAGACTAGACAAATGCTTTTCACGAACAATGCGGTAGTCCACTTCAATGTGTTTGGTTCTTTCATGAAAGATGTGATTATTGGCAATGTGAATAGCTAATTGGTTGTCACAGAATAGAGTGATAGACTTTTAAAGCGGCAAACCAATGAAATTCATTAAGAAAGATAACCAACTAGCTTCACAAGTGGCAACAACAAGAGACCTATATTCAGCTTCTGCAGTGGACTTGGCAACTGTGATTTGCTTCTTACTCTTCCAGCTAATGAAAGAGTTCCCAAGTATGAAGTAATAACCGGAAACGGAGCGACGAGTATCAGCACAGGTAGCCCAGTCAGCGTCGGCAAATCCAGTGAGATACAGATTAGAAGTAGAGGAGAAGAATAGACCAGTTGTAGGTCGGCCTTTTAAATATCGGAGCACGCGAAAAGCAGCCTATAGGTGAGAAGTAGTTGCACAGTCCAAAAATTGGCTCAAACGTCCCACAACATAAGAGATATCGGGTCTAGTGTTTGTGAGGTAAAGGAGTCGGCCGATGAGCTGTTTGTAAACAGTGTTGTCTGTTAAAATGGTACCTGATTCCTTTGAGAATTTCTGACTATAATCAAATGGGGTAGAGAGATGCTTGCAATCTAGATAACCAAATTTCCGGAGAAGGTCCATGGTGTACTTCCGTTGATAAATGTGAATTCCAGAATTATAGCGTGCTACTTCAATTCCCAAGAAGTATTTGAGATCATCAAGATCCTTTATTTTGAATTTGCCATCCAAATTTTGCTTGATGAAATTGATTTCGCCAATGTCATTCCCGGTTAAAACCAAGTCATCAACATATACTAGAATGGCAGTGAAGCTTTCATATTGTTTCTTGATGAAGAGTGAATGATCATAAAAAAATTACTTATAACCAGCATCCACAAGAGTCTGAGTGAGCTTAATGTTCCATTGCCTGCTTGCTTGCTTAAGCCCATATAGAGACTTTTGCAATTTACAAACCAAACCTGATTGTGACACAGCTAAACCGGGTGGTATCTTCATATAAACTTTCTTGTGCAAATCTCCATGAAAGAAGACAGTGCTGGCGTACAGCAGTTTCAAATGCCATTTCTTTGCCGCTGCTAATGCTAATATTACTCGTAAGGTAGTCATTTTGATAACTGGACTAAAAGTATCACCATAATCTACTCCTTACACTTGAGTGAATCTTTTTGCAACTAGTCTCGTGCCTCTCTATGGTGCCATCGAGATTGAATTTTACCCGAAAAACTCATTTACAACCTTGTCTTTTGGGAGTTCAGTGAGACACTAAGTTCTGTTCTAATCTAGAGCCGTCAATTCATCTTGTATTGCCTTTCTCCAACATTCATGTGTAGCCACTTCCTCATAAGTGCTAAGTTCTTGATTTGAGGTAATGACTAGAGAAAGTGACTTATATTTTGGAGTTAGTTTATCATATGACAAGTGTTGTGAGATAAGATATAAAGAGTTAGAGTTGGCAAAGTTGCTAGAGTGAGCTGTGTGGGTTGTCATACAATGATAATCCTTCAAATAAGCAGGCGGTTTTTTTTACTCTTTTAGATTTTCTAGTAATGCAGTCATGTGTGATGTTAGAGTATTGTGATGCAGGTGCATTGTTAGTGTGTGGTGTGGTAATGGGTGCAATAGTGTGTGAGAAAATTGGTGAGTGCATTGAGCTTGAGAAATGTTCATTTGAATCTGTGAGTGTGGTATGTGTGGGTGATTGCAAATAATGTGTGGATGGTGTATCATATCGAAAAAGATCAAGGCATTATGGAGTACGAGTGGGTACCACAGAAATATCAGTGCTAGTGGAATATAAAAATGGAAAATGAGTTTCATAAAAAGTTACATTTTTGGATATGAAAATTTCCTTTGATTTTAAATCAATAAGTCAAAAATCCTTTGTTCCTAATTTAAAACTGAGTAGTATTAATGTTCATTAATATAATTATTTTGATATAATAAAAGTAACTGATATATTACTAATATAAGTAGTCTCGTATGTAAGAAAGAGAGAGAGAGGATACTGTATTGATTGTTGTTGTGTTATTGCCTAAGGCTTAAGCCTCTATTTATACATGAGTGAAGTTTTAAATTTTCAAACTTCATTAATGCTCAATTTAACTTGGGAGCTTCACTCTTTCATAGGAAAAATCAGCCGCCCAAGTATTGAATGGTCATCCACGTTATCATGTTTATCACAACACTCCCCTTTGGATGATCATTTAGGATTATTGCCTCGTTAAAACCTTACTAAAGAAAACCCAATGGAAAAAAAACTTTAGTGAAGAAAAAAAGAGTACAATATCCTTTGTGATGGGGACTTCCTCATTAAAAACCTTGTCAAGAAAAATTCAATGAGAAAAAAAACTTGACCAAGGAAAAAAGAGTATAGTCTCCCCCTCTTGCCGACATCATTTAATGTCTCGAAATCGGCGCATCCCAATCTCATGTACCAATCTTTCAAATGAGGGTTTTGGGAGTGACTTTGTGAATAAATTTGCAAGATTGTCACTTGAACGGATCTGTTGGACATCAATTGTCCCTTGTTTTTCTGACTCTTGGGTCTAATTTTGTTCTTGAATTTGTTAATGTGGAGACATATGCAAGAGAACCAAATACTCTTAAATATGAAAGGTTAGGTAAGTTACCATACAAAAGTTTGTAAGGACTAACATTATCCAGGTTAGTGCTGGGCAGCCTATTAATTAGGTGGATGGCATGAGCAACTGCGTATTGCCAAAAATAATGTAGAATTCCTGATTGAAATAGCAGTACTCTAGCAACACCTAAAATATGCTGGTCTCTCTACAATCCCCTTTTGCTCTGGTATTTCTACACAAGAAGTTTGATATAAAATTTCAGTTGATGCAAAAAAGGATTTTAGAGTGAACTTTGGCCCATTGTCATTCCTTATACACTTAGGTAGCGTTTGTTTTGAAGTACTGAGACAGAGACTGAGAGACTGAGACTTAATATCATATTTGTTGGCTCAAAGACTAGTACTAAAATTTCTGTCTCTGTCCCCAAAATTTCAGTATTTCAGTACCTCCAAAAAGTGGAGACACAGGTGACTAAAATTTTTAGAGATAGAGATTGAAACTTTAATAACATTTTATACCTAAAATACCTTTATTTCATTTAATTAATTCTAATTTTACCCTTTGTATAAATTAAATTAGAATCTTATTCTTGTTTCAATTTCTGTCTCTCACTTTGCACCAAACAAAATACTGAGATTTATTTCAATCTCTGTTTCTTAGTCTCTATCTCTGAGTCTTAGTTTTTCTGTCTCTATCTCTCCACCAAACGCTACCTTAACATATTTTTCAAATTGTACTCTAACAAAATTCACAAAATTAATAACCAATTGTGATGCTTCAGATTTGGTTTTCATAAAAAAAATTCAAGTGAATCTGCTCTTGCCATCCACCACAGTAAAAAAATACCTATGTCTTTTATTGGAAGGGACAGAAATAGGACCCTAGATATCCATATGAATTAAGTCAAAACAATTTTTATTTCAGTTGTACTAAGATTAAAAGATAATTTCTTTTGTTTTACAAAATGACATGAATCACAAGGAAATTTTGAAGCAATACAATCTATAAAATAATAAGACTTCTTTAGAAAAATCAATTTATGCATGGTATGTGTCCTAATATAAGATGCCAAATGTTGTTGTACTTACTGTGTGAAAGTGTGGTGGGATAAGTAGTAGTCGTAGTTGCCGCCAATGAAGTTTGCTTTGTTGGAAGAGGGGGTAAGTGAGAGAATTTTGGTTCTTTACTCATTGTATATAACCCTTCTATACACTCAACAATGCCAATCATCTTTAATGTGGATTGATCTTGTATCTCACAACACCTATCATTGATTAACAGTTGACAATGTAAGTTTGAGATTAACTTTGACACAGAGATCAATTTAAAATCAAAAGAAGGAATGTATAAAATATTTTTGAGAAAATTTTTTTTAGAGAATGTGATTGTGCTAATGATGGTGCTAACAGTTTTGGTCCCATTTGGCAATATCACATTGATTGGATAAATAATTTAAAAGCTTGCAAAATCTTTTAAGTCAAAAGTCACATGATCTGTTACACCGGAATCAATGACCCATAGTGCAGATTTTAGAGTGAATTCTTACCTCGAGTGGAAGTTTGAATGGAATTAGTCAAAATTTGATTTGCATTATGAGGTTGTTGCTGCACACTTGTTTGTCACTGAGTATATCATCATTCCCCCATTGGTCACATAATTGATGGTGGTGTTATGTTGTTGCCGTTGATAGAAATGGGATGAGTACCCATGCTTCTTATAGCATACATCTCTTGTGTTATAATGAGAGCATGCCAACGTAGCTTCACGACCTCTACAATGGGAGAATCTGTTTACCATGTTCGCCATTTTGAGAAATCAATGAATCACAGAGTAACAAGGATTCAGATCTTCTTCCTTCCAACTCGTTGATCGGAACAACTATATTCACCAGGAAAGAATCTTGCGAAATAGCCTCTCATCAAACTCTATTGGATGAGTTTGAAGGAAGAGGTAAGAATGAAAAAAATGTCGAAAGAAAAATTAGGGATAGAAAGAAAATGGCAAAATTGAATTGGATCTCGATTTACAACTTTTTTTTAAATTTGATTCAGAGCTTGGCTCACGGGCACCGTGAAGCAAATCTCATGTCCTAAGCTGTTCAAGCTGTGATGTGTTGATAGTTTGATGAACCAGAAGGGATCAAGAGAGGGAGAAAAATAAGTGGAAGAGAATGAAAAATCCCCTTAGAGCCATTTTAAAAAAAATAATGGTAACACCAACCTAAACGCATAACCCCCTCCCTTCTAAAATCATCTTCTACCAAGCTCGTCCATTTCATTTTTCTCGCTCACCTCGTTGCCGTCACAATCGAGCCATTTTATAGACATCATGTGGCTGTTACCCTCCCGTCAACTTTTCCAGAGCTTTGCAATCGCTAACGTCATCGTTGTTACACACATCACCCCTCCCTCTTTTTTTTCTCTCTCAATCAAAATCCCGTTCTGAAGAACCCTAATCCTATTTAACCCGTGATAGAGCCATGAACTTCAACACTTTTAATTTCAAAATATTTATTTTGCAGGCGAGCAAGAAGATGGCAGATCCAAACCCGCAAAAGATTTTAAGGCTGTGCTACAAAAATTTGCTGAGAAATTCTTATGAGCTATGTATATATGATTTTGATGTGGGCTTGTCTCACTTTTTTGTTTGTTACTGATTAGTCACAATTAATTTGTTTTTAATTTTTTTTTCAAGTACTCTCAAGTACTCTTCTTTTCTTTATTTTTTGAAACTCTAAAAACTTGTTTCTACATAATTAGTTTATTGGGTTTGAATTTTGAATATTTGTTTTGAGAATTGTTGTTCATTATTTTGTAAGAACTTATTAGAAGTTAATTAAAAAATATATTTTAAATTTTATTTAAAAATAATTAAATTTTTAAAGATTTTATTAAATATTTAATTAAATTGGTTCAATTACAGTTTAATCTTGGTTGAACCATTAAATCGTTGAATATAAACCGATTCGATTCTCACAACTCCTTTCCCGTCTTCTTTCGTCCACACTGCTCCGTCGGTGCTTTCTTTCCTTTAATTTTTTTGTTTGTTTGCTTTTCGTTCTTAGTTTTTTTTTTTATAATTTATTCATGATATTTTTTCCTCTTTTGTGGTGATATTTTTAGTTTTTTTTATGGTTGTTGGTATTATTTTAATGTTATAGATCTTTTTAAATTTAGGAAAAAATTTCTACAAAAAATACTTTTGTTTATAGAAAAACTTTTAGAATCAAGAAATTTATATAGAGAAAAAGATGTATCCTATTGTATTATCGTACGTGTATATAGATCTAGAAATAGAAATGAATTAAATTTGTTTCTATTTTTATTTTTTTAAATTTTTAGTAATCAAATATTATATTTATTATTAGATTATCGATCAATATATAGAATATTTATCTTCTTATTATTGATGTAAAATTAATATTTTTATAATCTTGGTAAGTGCTGCTTGCCTTTTTTTATAAATAAAAAATTAGAGGAGTGCTAAGGAGTCAGTAGATTTTGTAATTTGTAGCTATTAATTAATCATTATTAATATTTTTAATAGTATGAGATTACATCTAATGACGTAAGATTACTCACTTTTTTACTAGTTAAGTGTCATTTTTATTGTTATATTAGTGCTGATTTTCTAAAATAATATTACAATTTATTATGCCATTGTTAAAGATTTAATATTAAAATCTTGTTATATATATTTATTTTTTTTAATTTATAAAACTGTAAATCCTATTCAATTTAAATTTTAAACTACTTGAAATTAAATAAAATTGAATCGGATTGAATTTTCTAAAAAGAAAAATTGGTACTAAATGTAACAAAAAAAAAATTCAGATACGATGCATTTCAAACCACACCCGAACACCCATGTCAATTTCATCGCAGATCTCACCCTAAACTTAACTACTTTTCCAATCAACACCACACAGAACAACAAAATCTTAGTTATATATTAAAAGAAAATCGCATATGCATGGTTGATGACATACGAAAAAAAAAAAAGAAATAAAGAAACTGGAAGAAGTTAACAGATTCCAAATGGAAATATCATGTTCTTCTTCTTCATCTTCTTCAGCTCCACATCATCATTGGCACTGCTACGAGAGAAGCTATCGCAACTGACACCAATGGTTTTCCAATAATCACAGCCGCAGATTTTTTCTGATCGGCGGGAGTGGCGTCACCGTCTTGATCGTCGGCGGCGGTGTTCTCTTTAGCTGACTTAGGTGCCTTTGCGAGAGCGGTGGGAGCCAAAGCAGGAGGCTTAGCTTTCTGAAAGAAATCCAAAGGAAGAAGCACCTTATCCACTTTGTATATGGCGAGTTTGTTATCGGAGTACACAACTCCCACCACCGACGCATTCACTACTCCCGTTGATATGTTCACACTGTTCCCCAACGCATTCACGTTCAGCGGCAGCCTCTCCGGATCTTTTCCCGCCACTGTCTGCACCGGATTCGCCAAAGAGTCGAAGTTGTTGCTGGCCACAAACTCCGGCAGTATGTGGAACTGCACCAGCTCTATCTTCTGTTTTTCGTCCAATGAGTTCAGGAATCCGGCCTTGAGGTTGGAGAAGGCGTCGTCGTCCGGCGCCAGGATCGTTATGCCTCCGGTCTTGGCGGTTATGAGCTGCGAGTTGATGTTGTTCATTATCTCTGTTGTTTTCATCAGACGGATTAGGACGTTGAAGATCTTCGCCTTCTTCAGAATCTTTGTGATGTCGTCTGGTGCTGCATCTGATGAGTCTGGTGACTGCGGCAGTGTTGGCACCAATGGCTTTGGTGACGGTGCTTTTTTTGTTGTTGCCTTTGGTGGTGATGCTACTGCTTTTGGTGCTGGTTTTGGGGACGCCGCAGGTGTTTGTGAAAATGCCTGAATGATGGTGCAGCACAACACTAGCAAGACAAGGTACAATCCTGTTACCTGCTGCCTCTTCATCTTTTTATATTCAGTTGCTTATTCAATTATTAGCCTTTAGTGTTTAGAGATAGATACACTCTTTGAAGAATTGTAATGTGTGATGATTGGAATGAGTGTGTTGGATTAGTGGAGAAGTGTGTGTATATATATAGGGGTTATATTATTGCTTTCAGGCATATTGGAGTATGATTGGTTGGTGAAATGTTTATTATGGTTTTGTGAGATTAGATTTGTTGTGTTGATTGTGATTTGTGAGGGTATATCACATCTATAAGTGATGGAGAGAGAAAGGATCTTTTATCTAATTATGGATTGTTATTGGCAACTTTGCCCAATCAACTTTTAGGTGAGAATAGGTTATGATGATTATAAGGTTGGGATATGGTGAGTTAATAATATATAATGGACATATGATATGAGATGCAAGGTGCATGGTTCTTGTTTCTTAGCATCTTTGTGCATAGAATGTAGTTGAGGAAGGTAAGTGACAGATTGCAGAGGATACAGATTACAGAGGAAACCTTAAAGTTAGCAAGGAATTACTGCTACAAGTGTAGTACACACAGTATCTTATGATCTTCCTTCAAAGATGTCATAAGAGGGACAAATGATTTTTCTTTTTATAACATGAAACTTCTCTGAACTCAATTTGAACTTAAAGATTAGAAAAGCTCAAACAGAATTTCAAAGGTCTTTCAAGCATTTTATTATTAAAAATGGAACCTATTCCTTATTTCTCTCGCATGATGATCCTGACCAAATATTATTAGTGGTAGCATTACTTTTATCTTATCTTATCTTTAGTTGTTTTTATCTTATCTTAGCCAATTGAATTTATGTATTTTTAGTCAAATTTGTTAAATTATTTAACGATTCTCAGCTATCAACTTCACAATTACACCTGAATTTTCACCGATCTTTGTTGCCCCTGCTACTAACTTAAATCCAGTTAGACCACGCATATGGTTATGATAAGTCAGTCTTGTAACGAAAATAAGATCAATGCCTTAAACTCATACTATTATTTAAGGAATATAATGTGCTTATTATTAGAACCAAACCTACATTGATAGAATGAAAAATAATATTTTATGTTGAAAAACATTAGTAATTTGTTTATTTAAAAAGATTGCTAAAGAATTTTACTTTATGATTAGTTTTTTGGCATTTTTTGGTCACTTGGAAATTTGGCATATTATATATATACTTAAATGATCATTATATAAATTTTTTCCTTTTTCTTTTCATGACATCCAAATAGAGCAAGATTCCCTAATGTAACATGACATCCAAATATAACAACGTGCCCATAATCATTATGTTAGTATGATGAATGATCAAACAATAATACTCTATTCAAAGTTCATTAATGGAAAAATTCTCATATATAATACACAAGATATGAACTTATCTCTTATGAGGGGAACAAGGAGGAGTAAGAATAACAAAATCGAATTAAATTTTCACCACAAACTGTTTCATAAAAAAAAAAATGTAGACAGTAGCAAGAAGCACTTGAAAATAGTTCAATATATTTTTATATTAATTCTGCAAAATGTTGTGATGATTCTCCCCCTTCAATAATGAATCCACTGATCTCAATTTTTGTTATCTTCATCTTCTGATCTTCAAACAAATTGTGATTGTCACAATGCAAATGCTAGAACTGCAATAAAGGAAACAACAACACCCCAAACCCCATTAATCATGATCATCACAGCAGAAGACTTATCATCATCTGCAGCTCCATCTGCAGGCCCTTCAGCAGACTTCTTCTTTGATCCCTTAGCCTTCAAAGGCGCCGGAGCTGGCGCCGGAGGCTTCGCCTCGAAGAAGTCCCTAGGAAGAAGCACCTTGTCCACTTGATAAACCGCTAGCTGGCGATCAGTGTACACTGTTCCTCCAACTGTTGCATTTACAATCCCTGTTGTCATGTTCACTTGGTTCCCTGTGCTTGTTACATTCAATGCCAACCTACCTTGCACAAATATGATTACTAGTTTTCAATAATCTTCATGTGAAGATAATAGATGAGATGTGAAGATATGTTATATCAAGCGATTCAGTCAGATATATCAAATTAGGGTAAAGTACTAAATTGGTCCCTTATTTTGATCCTTAAGGTTTAAAGTGTCCTATTTGAATCTAAAAAAGTTTCATTTAGCTTCAATTTAGTCCTACCGTGAGGTCAAAGTTAAATAATTAATGAAATGTCCTACATAACAGTAGTATCAGAACAAGATCGATAATCTAGAGAACAAGTACAAGCTCCAAAGCACAAAATCAACCGTTGATGCATCAATACGTTTGTTTATCATTCTCCTTAGTTCTATAGGAAATATTTCATTTAAATTGAAAGAAAAATGATAAATAAATGTATTGATGCATCCACGGTTGATTTTGTGCCTCTGGAGCTTATACTTGTTTTCCAAATTATAGATTTTGCTCTTGTACTGCTGTCATGTAGAACATTCTGTTAATTATTTAACTTTTATCTCACTGTGGGACTACATTAAAGCTAAATGAAACTTTTTTGAATTTAAATAGGACACTTTAAATCTCAATGACCAAATCAGGATTACGCCTAAATGTAGGGGACCAATTTAGTACTTTACCCTATCAAATTATATAACCATGTTTCAGCTAATATTTTATATTGACATTATTCTAACCATATTCATGTGAGTAATCACCATCTAAGATACCAGTATTGGTGGTTACTTACACGAAGATATGGACATATGTTATGTCAAATAATTTAGTCAAATATGTTAAATTATTAAATTCTCAGACGAAGATATCTTCATGGGAGTAAATTGCGCACATGCATGCATGCATGTGCATGCATGAATGAGTAAAAATAAAGTATTTGTGCATGGTAGGTTCAAACCTATCAGGGTCTGCACCGGCTTGAGTCCTAACTGGATTGCTTAACGTGTCGAAATTCGAGACTGATACAAAAGAGGGTAACATGTGGAACTGGATGAGTTCATTCTTCTGTTGATCATTGAGGGAGTTGAGGAATCCTGGTTTGAGGCCTTGGAAGGCATTATCATTGGGCGCGAAAAGCGTTATGCCGCCGTTGGAGTTTAGGAGCTGTGAGTTGATCTGTGTGGACACTTGGGTGGTCTGAAGAAGACGGATCAAGGTTGTGAAACCTCCTGCTTTTTTGAGGATTCTAATGATGTCTGTTGGGGGTGATGATGGTGATGGTGCTGGGGCAGATATGGCAACTGGGGCAGCAGGGGAAGATGCAGGGGATTGACCTGAAGTGTTATAAGGGAAAGTTATTATTAGTAAAAGTTGCAAGGTGATGAATATGAATAATGAATGATTCATCATAGCAACCATCTTTTGTTGTGTTTTTTGTGAAATGTTTAGGGTGGTCCTTGTTGTGATGTTGGAAAGAAGAATGAATGAATATATGGAGAGAGATTATTGGTGTTATTAGAGAATAGAGTGTTAGGTGGAATGTTATTAACATGTCTAGAAACCTCAGTAGTTAGCATATCATTGAAAGGTGGTGTGACATTACTATTTGAGCCACTTGGATTTCATTGCTTTGGAAGGAAGAAAAAACAGTGAGATCTCATCAAGGTGGGTGTGGTTGCGTAGGTAGCATTTACTTGCAATTTGTAAATTCTTCTGAATTTTCAGGAGAATAAAAAATGAGTTTGCCTTTGTCTTAAGGAAACTAGTCCCTAATTTGCTTTTGAAACTCGGTTTAACAAGAGTTAAGAGTGATATTTGTACGTCAAAAAAATTTAAGTGTTTATGGACACTAAACACAGTCTTAAGGCAGAAATCAAAAGTTATATGTACCGACATAAATTATGAGAATTTAGTATACAACAATCATTTTTTCACGATAGTTTGACAGTGTCGGAGGAGAAACGTGAATTAACCTAACCCCAAGGATGTTAGCTTCTGACCTACAATGCATTGATACATGCTTGGTGTTGAATGGCAATGAGACATAGTTATACTACCTACCTTCTTCAATGTTGATTAGGGAAGAACGATGGTTTTACATATGGATTACATGTCCCTAATCTTAGCATTAGGTCGCAGAAAAAATTCTCAATTTATAGTTTTTTAAAGTGTTACTTGAAAGTTTTATTTTGAAACATCATAAAATTTTCTCTTTCGCCCTCCCCCTCCCTTTCTCTTGACATGTACCTGGAGTAAATATCTATATTGATCCCTAAAAAAAAATATTCAGATTAAACATTTTGATCCCCACTAAATTTTTAAGTCATCGAAAAATTACTCGACAAATGAATCCCTCCATTGTTATTTTTATAGACCTTCAACTTGAAACACGGTCCTCGTATCAATGTAGCTTTAATTGGAAGGAAATTATATAACCAACATGCATACATTAAACATTCATTAAGTAGGGTAATGCTATGATGAAGATTGATGATGTTTTGGTGAAGAGTAAAAATTACATTTTTAAGTTAAGAAAAAATCCACCCAAAAAAATTTGTCATATGCAATGCACATGTTTTTCCTACATTTAGTAAAAATATTCACTCTCTACCTAATTCTACTCTTCACCAAAGAAACTCCCCAATGGCAGATAAATTGGTTTCATCTTAAACAATGGATGCATCTGCAGAGCATAAATATGCATCTTACAGGGAGTTGTGAAAGTAACATACACTATGAAATGCAAACATTGCAAAGCAGTGAATTACTCACTAGATACATACTTCTATAACATATTGTTACAACATTAGATAAAGGTATAAGATTGAATTCTCCACTTGCATTGCTTTACAGTTTCTAACTTCCTCCATTCCCTCCTGAATTTCTCTCTCATAATGCATCCTCAGCTTTCAATGTCTCAGGAACAAAATCTGAACAAGCAAATAGACAACCTTGTGGTTAGTTATCAGTGCAAGAGGCATACACAGTGGGAAATAACTACGAATGCTCCAATAGGAATTTCGATAGTATTAGACAGTTAAGACATCACCAGAAAGAAATTCATATCTCCGCTGCTTACTCACAACATGCGCTGAAACCGAAAGCATGGATCTAATTAGTAATTGGAAAATATTTCATGGTCAATGCACACACAATGATCACTAATCTTTTAATCCAAACTACCAAAAGAGGGTTTTACAACAGTGAATTTTGGAAATAAGAAATTAACAAAGGCATAAGAGTTACATTACAAAATAAATAAAAGCATCCCTTGAGTTCCCAAAATAAAACATATAAATATTAATGATAGGCATATAATCAGTTAGAAATTGTATTCACGTCAATCTTGAAGATAAAATCATCAAGAAAATATTAGCATAATTTATCATCAGAATTCATCATGAAAAGAGTTCCAACTTCATTGTACATACATATTGATAAAAACATATCATACATGACGACATTCAGCACTTCATTGACAATGTACTAAGCAGATATACAACATGAACACAGTGATAAGGAAGAGCTTGCAAATTATTAGTTACAGCTATAGCACAACAGAAATAATTAGCATAGCATAAATCCTGAACAAAATTAAGAAACTAAAATTTTAAAGTTATCAAATATCATATATAGTATAATGATATTAGCTATCTAAGAGGAGCACTATTTAGCAAGAAGCTAAACTTTACGAAATAGTTTTGACAAATCAGGCTCTTCCGTGGCCACACACAGAAGTAAAACTTTTGATTGTAACAGCAATAAAACCGAGAATGGCTCTGTCCAAGACATCAACGTTTGTGGAACAATACCAATCATTGTTATGTTAATCTAATGAGCACAAAATAAAACAAAACAAAACAAAATTTCATTAAATTGTTACAAAATGGTTCGAACAATCAGGCTCCTTCCTGAATCATGACCATGTCTAGAAGGTAAAACATTTAGTTGTAAATTTGTAATGGCAATAGAATTACAAGGAAATGATTATCCAACATGGTCGTACTTTACTTTCGCATAAAAACACTTAGTGTTATGAATTTATAAAAAGTTCACAGGTGTCGGCTTCTTTAACATTACATATCCTAAACACACATTCATCATTATTCTTTATCCTAATAATTGTGCCATATCCATGATCCACCAGCATTAGTATGTTAAAAAGCAAACACTGATATTGCAAGAGACATCAGCATGTATCCATTAAGTGTCCGACAAGGTTATAAAATGCATTATTTGAAAACTATTTATTACAAGACAAAAACAACACTATTCTCACATGGATAAACACTACACACATCCTATCTTAAGGGAGCGTATATAGATACCACACTCTCACATATACAATACTTATACTTTATCCAGCAAGACAAAACCTAAGCTTTGTTCCACAAGGTGTGATCTACTGCATGTATCAAGGGTTGCTATCATGAAACATACTCATATTAAATCCATTTTCGTCGAAACGAGTTGCAGCAGACAATGCTTATTCTGTATGAGTTCAGGAGAACATTTTCAAACAGATTTGTGTTCAACAACACCAATACCAGGAGAAACAAGGCCACAACTAATGCAAAAGATGTTCATGCTTCCTAGTTCCTAGTTAACACAACATATTATACTAAACAAAAACTCCAAATGAAGATTAATAGAATGAGAACCAGATTAGAATACCTAGGTGCTTGTAGCTCAGAGATTTCCTACGCTCTTGGACACACCGAACATAACCGTCCTGCGCAAATTGTTCAAGGAACTTCTCCTGCAAGCAAAACACAAACATTCAAGCACGTTGAAAACAGAACACAAAATGTAGAAAACGGAAAACCTAAATCTGAGAATTCGAAGAAACGCACCGCAGCTTTGTTGACGACGAAAATCGCTTCCTGAGAAACGCGCAAATCGGGATCTTCGGCCTTGACAATTGTTCTTATACGATTCATCGGAAACACGTGCGATTTCGCGTCTCCTTCGTCTTCCTTTTCCACTTCCTCCCGATTCCGCTTCGATTTCTTAGGTTTTTTGCCATCGGTTCGTCCATTGGAGACTACAGTGCTATCTTCCTCTTCTTGTTCAACTGATTCTACTTCTCGCTTTTGCTGTGACTCGGAGCTGGAGCTAGGAGCAACCAGCGATTCACCACCGCGGTGCTTCGAGTTGCCATTGCTGTGTGTGAGCTTCTTCTTCTTCTTCTTGTTGTTCTTTTTGTTGGCATTGTCATTCTCCCTCTTCTTGTTCTTCTTATTATCTGAGACGTTCTCCTTCTTCTTGTTCTTGTTCTTGTTCTCGTTCTTCGATTTGGTGATGGTTTTGGAATTTTGTTTGGTTACGGTTTTGGTGTTCTTCTTCTTCGTCTTGTTTTCGGTTTTGGACTTTGAAGCCATTACTACAACGAACTAACGAAGCTCGTTTTGCTCTCTGGGGTTTTGTTCCTTCTTACAGCCGAAGCGGGTCTTTGACTTGCCGACCCGAATTAAATGGACTCAATTCGGGTCACAAGATTGGGCCTTATACATTCATAATTCCCGTTTTCCGTATCAATTAAATGGGCCTATTGTCTTTTATTTTCTTAAAAAAGGAATGTGTAAAAGAAACAAAAATGGAAACAGTACAAGGTTCTCACTCGGTTATCACACAAAGGGTAAAAGCCCAGTCTACATTCTTTGTGTATTGTATATTATGTATAGTAAAGAAGCCCAAAGACAAAGATATGGGTAGAGGAGCCCAACTAATTAAGATTGAAATCCTAGAGAGTTTGAGGGGTGTAGTTGAGAGTGGATATGAGATTGTGATAGGAGATTGATCTCCTTAATTGTTAAAAAAAATTGAGAGTATAAAATGTGATCTTTAACTCTTTATTATTTTCTTTCTCATATTTATTTTTGGTTCTATTTATAACACTAATGGTGAGAGATCACATTTTACTCTCTCAATTGTTAAAAATAATTGAAAAAATCCATTCTAAAAAAAAAGAAGAGGGAAGAACGAGGGCATGAGAACGGGAGAGGAAAAGGCGTGGTTGCCAATAGATAGGATAGAGTAGGATTCAATACTCTATTCGGATTAAAACACCTCAACCCGAACTCTAACTTCACCTTTTTTTTTTGTCGCAGATCAAGACTAACAGACCAGACCGACCCAGAAAGAACCCTGAGATCTACCCGGCCCGGATGCCATCAGCAAGAATCACAAAAAGAAATTTATTTTTACTTAAACAGAATATTTAATCTTTCCATATTTCTAATATAAAAAATTATTTATGTATGGGTAGCAAATTGAATTATTCGTTTAGTGGCACTTAGTATTTATGCAAAAACAAGAATTTGAGTTCAAATCCTTATTCGTTCAAATCCTTCTTCATACGACAGGTCAAGAATTAATCGGTTACTACATACACAAAAAAAAATTTAAATAATAATACTCATTTAAATAGACGAATAAATTAACTATTAAACTAACCTATCTTGCTCTAAATTTATAGCACTTTAAAATATGCAACATGGACACCAATTATGGAGCCTTTTCTCCGAATAATAAAACCCAAAAACAAATAGATATTGTTAGGTACTTGCATTGTTGAGTGCATGGGGTTGGGTAGCTAATTGGTGTTTGGTATATATGAAGTAATCATTTTAAGTTGGATAATGGTGATGATGATGATGCATATTATTATTATTATCTAAGAATATTAATGAATTTAATTGCATTAATTACTAGTCTTATGAAAGGAGATAGAGGACCAGTTTTAGTGGCATGCAGCCAAACCTTAGCTTGGGATTTGGAATGTAGGAGTGTCCACTACATATGCATTGTTGTCATTTAAATTTGCTATATATTATGCTCAATCACAACTTTATTTATATTTGCATGTTAGTGGCTTGGAATATATAATAATGATCCATCCTCCTATAACTAGTTTGGTATTGATTGGAATGTCCAAGAAATTATTAGGATATTTTAATCCAAGGTTTGGTATTATATTGTTTTTATTATGTGTGAGTGCATACCACAAATCCCAATGTGTTCTAAAAAAAAAAAGGAGTTCATCACTTTATAAATTTTAAATCATAAATTATAAATTCTAAAATTTAAACTATGAGTTCTGAAATCTAAATTTTAAACCCTAAATTATAAACTATTCTATAAAAATTTTAAATCAAAGTTATATATTGATATAAAATATAATAAATAATTAAAAAAAAAACTTTTTTTTTCATTTGTTTTCTTTAGTTAATTAATCTTGTATTAGGGTATATTATATGTATATAAATGAAGTGTGAATGATGCACCAAACCAATTTAGCAGCAGCCAGCAGCAACTTCTATGGAACCATTTTGAATGACTCAACCACCTTTGATGCTAATATAACATATACAAATAATATATATATAATTAAAATATGATTTTTTAATTTTAAATGAGTAATTTTTTTCAAATGTATAAGTCATATACTATCATATGGTTCGGCTAAATATGAATATATGTTATTCCAAATATTTAATATTAGTTATTTTTATTATTTAAATTAAAAGGAATAATTTGTCCTAAGTACGTATATGCAGTGGTCTTTTATTTATATCAAGTAAGGTATTTTTAATTATTTAATAGGGAGAAAGGATAATATATTTAATATTCTAAGTTGATGATGATATGATTGTGGTTTAAATGATTGTGTAATTTGTTGAATATGAGGGTGGCTATGTGTGTTTTTTGTGTCACTATGTTATGACTTATCCGTGATTCTCTATCCCCTATTGTTTGGGCAAAAGATAGAGACGTAAAATATGAAAACTGTATACAATTCAAATTAAATAAAAAAACTAAAACTGATATTACTTATTCTCTACGGGATACTCAAATTCTGAAATTGATCATCACCATATAATTTAATGTCATAATTCATGGATACAATTAAAAATTTGAGATATAATTTTTAGGTTTAATTACTCTGTTGGTCCTATAGTTTCGTGAAATTTTTAATTAGGTCTTTATATTTTTTTTTAATTGAGTCTTTACACTAATTTTTTTTAATTAAGTCATTTTTAGCAGTAATTGACTTAATTTTATAGGAACCTAACTAAAAAAAAGAATTGGTATAGGGACTTAAATAAAAGGAAAAAAAGTATAGGGACCTAATTAAAAAAAATTGGTACAATAACTCAATTAAAAAAAAGTATAAGGACCTAATTGAAAATTTTGCGAAATTATAGGGACCAACAAAATAATTAAACCCAATTTTTATTGACAAATTTAAGATCAATCATAATATATATGAATTAATTTGGATTAATTTAGTAGATAGCTCATTAATCTATTTAAACAAAATATAAACAAATTTTTAAATAAAGCATAAATCTGTAACAAATTAGTCATCAGCCTGTTGAGTTAAACTATAAAAAACTACGAAAAACAAATATTACTTGTATATTAAAAATTAGCACCGATTTGTTATCATATAAAAAATACATATTTAATATTTTATAAAAAAATTTTATTATTCTACTATAAATAAGTTCAATATTATTATTTATAACAAATATAATTATTTTATTATAATAAAATTGATTATTGAAGTGATTGATTTTTTAATTGAAAAAAATATATAAATTAATATGTATAAATATATTTTAAGTTTATAATTATTTTATTCATGATATATATACTGTGCCACTTATAGATGCTCTTTCATTTAATATTAAACGTAACCCTGATGATCATAATCACAATATGTATGTAACTACAAAGAAAACAAACAACTAAAAAACAGCACAAGAATCTCAACAAAGGCGACTATTATGACATGAACAACATATCTTCCTTTTAAGATATTGCCAAACGTGGCATATACCCTTGTCTTAATCATAATCTCAATCTTAGATTATTAATAAATACATAGCATATCATTATATCATCGTTGTATTATTTTACAACAGGTTATATTTTGTCGTTAAATATATTAACATGACAGATTTTGGTGTCAGCATGTTTTTTTTTCTGTTTTTTTTTTGAAAAGTATTAATTTCAAATAATTATTAGAATTGTTAAAATTATTAAAATTATTGATTCACAAAAATATAAAAAAAATCATGATAATTATTCATCAAATGAGATTTTTATTTGCTAGAAATTTAACAAAAACCAACAAATTTTAGCTAGTCCCTATCAATGATAAAAATCTACATAATTATGATTCATATATTTGACGTGTTTTTAGTTTTATTTAATAAGTATTTGACTAATTAATTTAAATAATGAGATGCATAAATTTTATTTGCAAATCATGTTAATTAAGGTTGATACACAATAAAAAAATATAAATTAATTTTATTAAAATGATTAACAATTAATAAAATTTTAGTCATTAAATATCAATTTCATATAATTAATAATTAAAAAAAAACACCTTCTTAAAATATTAAGAGCAGAGAGTAGCATGCTTATTAATATTACCTTAGCTTAAAATTAAATTGCCTCCATACTCTTCTTCCATTGGATTCCATCCCATCCTTCCCTCCAAGTTTATATCATCAAATTCAAATTCTAAGTTTGAAATGCTTATAAGTTTACATATATAATTATATTATATTATGGTGAAAACTCAGGTGCAGTCGACTTCACGTGAAGTTAATACCTGAGAGTTGTTAGATGAAAATTTAGTTAAATCAGTCAAATTATCTAACGACTCTCAGATATCAACTTCACGTGAAGTCGACTGCACCGGAATTTCCACCTTATATTATATATGTGTATGTGTATTTCTGTGTTCACAAAACGGCTAAGCAACAACAGTTCACACTCACACGCATGTGGGGGAAAATAAAAATCACAAGAAAAAGAAAACATAAATAAAGCCAACCATTCTCTTGCAAGCTTTTCTTTACCATATAAATATATATTTATATTTTAATTATTAATCATTATTTTCATATAAGTAGCTACTTTTATTTATATGACATTTGCTTCAAGACAGAGAACTTGTGCCTTTATATAAGAGAAGCAAAACCCAAGTGGGGAATCATCATTAAACACACATATTCCCTTTGATTCAAGGAAAAACAAAAAGGGTTAAAAGTGCAATGAGAGAAGCTACAAAGATTCTAGTGTTCCATTTGGTTTGGTTCCTCTGCATTCATGTCCCTCCTATGTTTTGTGCCAATGTAACATATGATCACAGAGCATTACTCATTGATGGCAAGCGTAGAGTCTTCATTTCTGGTTCTATTCATTACCCTCGTAGCACTCCTCAGGTATAAATACGTATACGTATAATCATACATGTATACGTATTGGTATTGTAATCTTTTTTTAGTTTAAACTGTTAGGTAGAAGCACGGGATAATTCTCTCTCTATATATATTTAAAGGTGGAAACTCATAGTGCAGTTGACTTTACGTGAAGTTAATATCTGAGAGTCTTAGATGATTTGACTGATTTGATTAAATTTTCATCTAATGACTCTCAGCTATCAACTTTACGTGAAATTGACTGTACTTGAATTTTCATCATATTTAAAAGTCGGAATTTGTTGGATGTAGATGTGGCCAGACCTGATTCAGAAGTCGAAAGATGGAGGGCTTGATGTTATTGAGACTTATGTTTTTTGGAACTTTCATGAACCAGTTAGAGGCCAGGTGCTGCTATTTAATTTCTTGTTTTAATTAATTTTCCATATTCATATGTATAAATATATATAAATAATAGTTGAATTTGGGGAATTGGCAGTATTATTTTGAAGGAAGGGGTGATTTGGTAAATTTTGTAAAGTTAGTAGCAGCAGCAGGATTATATGTACATTTACGTATTGGACCTTATGCTTGTGCTGAATGGAACTATGGGTATGTAACAATTATTATTAATTATTAATTATTCCTTTCTTAATTATTATATATTCACATATATGTAAATTTTATTGGAGCAGAGGTTTCCCTCTATGGCTGCATTTTATTCCAGGAATTAAATTCCGTACTGATAATGAACCTTTTAAGGTAACCATTTTCCTATGTCTTCTCATTTAGTATTTTATTGTACGTAATTCAAAATATATTATCTGATTTTGTTTTATTATTTTAGGCAGAAATGCAGAGATTCACTGCTAAGATTGTGGATATGATGAAGCAAGAAAATCTCTATGCTTCACAGGGAGGACCTATTATTTTATCTCAGGTTCTTTTTATCTTATAAACCAAAATATTTGGTAACTAAAAAGAATTAGTAAAAATAGTCAGAATTTATCTTATTTATTATTTATTAATTATTATAATAATTAATAAATATTAAATAAAATAATTTTGTAAAATTTTTAATTAAGTTTTTATATATTTTTTTTAAATTGGGTTCTTGCACCAAATTTTTTTTTTCAATTAGGTTCATCTTGGTAGTAATTTGCTTAATTGTATAGAAATCAAATTAAAAAAATTAGTGCAGGGACTCAAATAAAAAGGAAAAAAAGTGTAGAGACTCAATTAAAAAAAAACGGTGCAAGGACTTAATTAAAAAAGAAAAAAGTATAAGGACTTTATTAAAAATTTCGTGAAACTATAGGGACCAATAGAATAATTAAACATTTTATTTCAATGACTATCTATTTCTATACTTTGTTATGTAACTGATTATGTGAAGAATAAATTATATTTAGATAGTTTAGCTTTAAAGAAATAGTCACATGATAAGTTATTTTGTTTGGATAATGAAAAATAAAATAAATTTAATTTTGTATTATGAAATGACTACTAAAAAAAGGTGGTTTAAAATAACTATTTAATATTTTATACTTGGATCAATTAGGTGAAATCAAAATAGTTTGTTAATTTTTAAATAATTATCTTCTCCTTATAAAGCATTTTTCAAACTTAAAATTATCATTTATTCTTAATCTCTTATTACAATCTACAAATTTTACAAAACAATCATATTTTTGTAGGAACAATATTTTAGTGGTTCTTTATATTTCACAAACTTGCAAATTTTTGTTGTATTTTTAGTATAAAAAATTATGAACAAGTTGCTGTGATGATGATGGCAGATTGAGAATGAGTATGGAAACATTGATAAACCCTATGGTGCTGCTGGAAAATCCTACATAAAATGGGCAGCATCAATGGCTACATCCCTTAATACAGGGGTACCTTGGGTCATGTGCCAGCAACCAGATGCTCCTGATCCTATGGTAAGTCTTTTAGTCCACGTCCACGTCATCAAATATTAGGTAGCATTTGGTGGATAGACAGAGATGAAAAAACTGAGAGATAGAGACTAAGAGACAGATATTGAAATAAATCTTAATATTTTTTGGTGTAAAATGAGAGATAAAAATTGAAACAAGAATGAAACTCTAATTTAATTTGCATAAAGAGTAAAATTGGAATTAATTAACTGAAATGAGGGTATTTTAGGTATAAAATATTATTAAAGTTATAGTCTCTATCTCTAAAAATTTTAGTTCCTGTGTCCCCTACTTTTTGGATACTAAAATACTGAAATTTTGGAGACGGACCAATCTCTAAACTAACAAAAATGATACTAAATCTCAATTTCTTCGCCTCTGTTTCAATACCTCAAAATAAGTTACCTTAAAGACAAAAAATACAAAAACATTGAACTAAAACAAAAATAATCTATGGTAAAATATAACGTGTTAATTTTTTTGTTTTATTTCTTTCTTACACTATTATAAAAACGTTCGTTACCGTCGAATTTACCGTAGCGAAAGTAATGATGGAAACACATTTTTATCGGATTTGCTTAGTTGAATATGAAGACCTTAATATGATGTTTTCCACTGTATGATGATAGATTAACACATGTAATGGATTTTACTGTGATCAATTCACACCAAATTCAAATGCAAAGCCAAAGATGTGGACTGAGAATTGGAGTGGATGGTAAGTGACTCAATTCAAAAATACAAAAACGTCTCTCACTTTTTAAAATGCGAGATTTTAGTCCTTCTGCCTAAAATATACAAGAACAAATAGGCCCTCCAGAGAGACTTAGATGTCTCGCGTTTTAGAAAATGAGGGACATTTTTGAAATTTCAGTTAGCCAAGGACCTATTTGTTGTTTGTGTCAACTTTGATTGAAGCTTTTTGAGTTCTTTGCAATTATGGTAGGTTTCTTTCATTTGGAGGTGCTGTGCCTTATAGACCTGTGGAAGATATTGCATTTGCTGTGGCACGTTTTTACCAAAGAGGTGGAACTTTTCAAAACTACTATATGGTAATAAATAAATAATAATAATTTAAACTTATTATTATATGATTCCTTAAATTAGAAATCAGCCTTACAAAAATGACTCTTTTGGTTGATTGATCTTGAAACAGTACCATGGAGGAACCAACTTTGGCAGGACTAGTGGTGGACCTTTCATTTCCACTAGTTATGATTATGATGCACCCATTGATGAGTATGGTATGCATTCTTTTCCATTCTTTTACACAGTTGTCTAATTTGGATTACTATTCATGCGCGATTAATGTAAAAAGTAATTATTTTTACTGACGTGTTATTGCGTAATTGAATGGACACGAAAAACTCTTTTACATTGATAGTGCATCAAAATTAAATTCGTAAATCATATCTTGAAAACCATTTTATTAATACTCTATGAACACATGAAAACTTCTCTTCATTACATGAAAAATATTATACTATTTATGTGTATTTTGTCCAAGTATATTATCTGAATAATGCAGGTATTATTAGCCAACCAAAATGGGGCCACCTTAGAGATTTGCACAAGGCCATTAAGCTTTGTGAAGAAGCACTTATAGCTACAGATCCAACAATAACATCTCTTGGTTCAAATCTAGAGGTAACAAAAAATTCACTATTAAGTCTAGAATTTTAGAATGAACTTGTCATGCATTAAATTCTATATATTATGTTTTATGAAGGATTAGTCTCTTAAGTTGTACATAATATAAGCCTTGTTTTTTGCACTATTCAAAACTAGGCTGCAGTATACAAATCAGGAACTGTGTGTGCTGCTTTTCTTGCAAACATTGGCACATCAGATTCAACAGCAAATTTCAATGGCAATTCATATCAGTTGCCAGCATGGTCTGTGAGCATCTTACCAGATTGCAAGAATGTTGTGCTTAACACTGCAAAGGTATAAATATATATATATCAAAACCAGAAGTGCAAATTATTATTGGTTGTGTGATTAAACTAAAGTAATTAGTACTTTTGTTTGTTTGGTAGATTAATTCTGCATCTACAACTTCAAGCTTCATAACTCAATCTTTGAAACTGAAGGAGGATGGTGGTGCTTTAGAAGATTCTAGCAGTGAATGGAGTTGGATAAGTGAACCAATTGGAATTTCAAAGAATGATTCATTCTCAAAATTTGGATTAGTAGAGCAAATAAATACCACTGCTGATAAGAGTGACTATTTGTGGTACTCATTAAGGTATATAGGCCTCTCAATGGTTGAAAAAGCTTTCTTGAGTTCTTCTATCTGATTTGAAATCTATGCATGATCCATTATGACCCTTTTTTTTTATTTGAAGCATTGATTTTGAAGATGATGTTAGTGCTCAAACTGTTCTTCACATTGAATCCCTTGGACATGCCCTTCATGCTTTCATAAATGGGAAGCTTGCAGGTAAATTGCATCAGTGACTGATTTCACAGCTTGAACCTGATCACGTGGAGACAACTCAACCGTTTCTCCAAGCTTCCTTTCTTTCAAATAATATTAGTGAAAATATATTTTCAGGGAGTGGAAAAGGAAACAGTGGCAATGCTAAAGTCAATGTGGATATCCCCATCACACTTGTAGCTGGGAAGAACACAATTGATCTCTTGAGTTTAACTGTGGGACTTCAAGTAATTCCTCTTTCTCTTCTTCTTTTTTGAATATATATACTATATACTATATAAGCATCTTTAATAGATGAAATTTTGTTTCTTTTAAGCATTGGCCTTGTTATCTTTTCTCCCTATGTGATTTAGAAACTAGAAGTCATAATATTTCCATGCTCTATATATAAGCTGATGTGATTCTTATACAAATCAGAACTATGGATCTTTCTTTGACACATGGGGTGCTGGGATCACTGGACCAGTGACATTGAAAGGATTGAAGAATGGAACTACTATTGACCTCTCCTCGCAGCAATGGACATATCAGGTTACACTCCGTTCGCTTTTATCTGTCACTGTTGATTCTTGGTTGTATCTAGCTAGCTAGATACATTGTTAGAAAGATACAGAATCTATATCTTTGTGAATGCAGATTGGTCTTCAAGGTGAAGACTTAGGTCTATCTAGTGGAAGTGTTGGACAGTGGAACTCACAATCAAACTTACCTAAGAATCAACCCTTGACTTGGTACAAGGTAATCAATGAATGCATAATCTGTTAGAAAAATGCAGATGAATTTGGTTCTAACTAATGTTGTATAAATTAGACAAACTTTGTTGCTCCCTCTGGCAATGATCCGGTTGCAATCGACTTCACTGGGATGGGGAAAGGAGAAGCTTGGGTGAATGGACAGAGTATTGGAAGATTCTGGCCTACATATGTCTCTCCAAATTCTGGTTGTGCAACTTCATGCAATTATAGAGGATCTTATAGTTCATCCAAATGCCTCAAGAACTGTGGAAAGCCATCACAAACATTGTAAGTACTACATTTTTTATGTTAAGAGAACTATAGATATGGTTCGTGATCAATTGAAATGTTTAACTGTAAGGACCTAATTGAAATATCGAGTGATATTAGACGAATCTTCGAAGTAAAGTAATCGAGTAGATAATGATTGTCTCACTTATATTGTTCCTGCAGATACCATGTCCCAAGATCATGGTTGCAAACAGATAGCAACACTCTTGTGTTGTTTGAGGAAAGTGGAGGTGACCCTACACAAATCTCTTTTGCTACAAAGCAGATAGGAAGCTTGTGCTCACATGTATCTGAGTCTCACCCTCCACCAATAGACATGTGGAATTCAGATTCAGAATCAGGAAGAAGATCAGGGCCAGTTCTGTCACTAGAGTGTCCTAATCCTAAGCAGATCATCTCTTCAAATTCGCCAGTTTCGGAACACCTAGTGGGAGTTGTGGAAGCTTCAACCATGGTAGCTGCAGCAGCAACAAGGCTCTATCCATTGTTAAGAAGGTGATACACACACAGCTTCTTTAAATAACATTTTCTTAGCTACCTTTGTTAGTTATTTTTCATTTCACTTTGTATTGTATCGTACGCCGAATCAACTCATAGTTTTCTTTGATTATATACACAGGCCTGCATTGGATCAAGCAGCTGTAAAATTAATGTATCAATTGATACATTTGGAGATCCGTGTAGAAGAGTAACTAAAAGTCTTGCTGTTGAAGCTTCTTGTACATAGACATTGTTGCTTCATGAAGTACCTACCCTTCTTCATAGCTTGGACATGAAGGATCTTAGATTCTTAGTTGAAAGATCATGATTACTGATGATTGATTAGCCAAATGTAAAATGGTGAATGAAATAGTCTAAATGAAATAGTATATTGAATGTAATTCCATCAGTTCATGCCTTATCTTAAAGTTTATATTATTATTAGATTATATTTATAAATAGCATCGGTTATGTCTTATGTTTTGTTTTTCATGAAGTAAAAACCATGCATGCAACAACATTTTAAGGTTCTAAACACATGTGACAAAAGTGCAATGCCATAGAATAAATCATAGCAAGCATTTAAAAGCTTGTTTTATATATGTGCTAATTAAAAATTCAAAGATAAGATAACAAGAAAAGCTGAGATTTTCACTCTTGAAGCCAATTTTGTCATTTTCTTCAACTTTTTATATTTGTATGCATCTTTTTCTGTATGTTTATTTATATACCAATAAGCTAAGCATATAGCAGTAGTCCATTATTGTTGGGATTGGTGTGTTCTTTCAGTTACTGGAAACAATACTAAAATGGTAGCAGCAATGATTGTAAAGAAGGTTGATCAGTTCATTTTTCTTTGGTTCCTTGCCATTTATGCACCAGCAGCTACATTTTGTGCCAATGTGACATATGATCACAGAGCATTGATCATTGATGGCAACCGTAGGGTGTTGATTTCTGGTTCCATTCATTACCCTCGTAGCACTCCTGAGGTATCGAATTATGCCGACTCATACCTTATTCATTACTGGATAGGACGTAGAGAAAATTTAAATAAATCTTAAACTAAATCCTATTCAGTAATAGATAAGATATGAGTCGACAACTCGTTAATTAGTGAGTAGTATAAGGTATGGAGTATGAACTTAGAGTAAGTGAAATCTATCTAATTAGTAACTAAGTAGTGTGTGTTAGCTTAGGATACAAGAAAGAATAGTCAATCACAAATATCATATATATCTCAAACAAAAACTTGCATGTCTATGAAATGAAACTATGAACATCAAGAACAGTGTTGTATATGTAGGAATTTATGTGCTTGTGTTGGTTACAGATGTGGCCAGACCTTATCCAGAGATCCAAAGATGGAGGAGTTGATGTGATTGAGACCTATGTTTTCTGGAACCTACACGAACCAATTCGAGGCCAGGTGCAGTTTATTTTGTTACCAACTTAGTTACTAGTTTGATATTGCTTCTTATGTTCTAAGAATTTGTATGCAACTTTTTTGCAGTATAATTTTGAAGGAAGGAGTGATTTGGTCAAATTTGTAAAGGAAGTGGCAGCAGCAGGTCTATATGTTCATCTGCGAATCGGTCCATATGTCTGTGCTGAATGGAACTACGGGTACAAATTGTTGGATCCTTGATCTAATTTCCATAATCTTTTATGAGCTAAGCAAGTTTCATGCATAATTTTGTTTTACTTGTGACAGGGGTTTCCCTATTTGGCTGCATTTCATTCCAGGGATTAAGTTTCGAACTGATAATGAACCATTTAAGGTTAGTCCTTACATATATATATACTTAATTCATGTGATAAGTAATAATAATTCAAAAATTTGTTCCTTCAGGCAGAGATGAAGAGATTCACTGCCAAGATTGTCAACATGATGAAGCAAGAGAGCCTCTATGCCTCACAAGGAGGACCTATTATCTTATCACAGATTGAAAATGAGTATGGAGATGTTGATTGGGCCTATGGTCCTGCAGCAAAACCTTACATAAAATGGGCAGCATCAATGGCTACTTCTCTTGATACTGGTGTCCCCTGGGTTATGTGCATGCAAGCAGATGCTCCTAATCCAATTGTATGTAATTATTAAGCATCCTTAATTTAAATCTATCTTCATTAATCTTAATTATTATACATGTTAATTGCTAGATTGACACATGCAATGGATTTTACTGCGATCAGTTCACACCAAACTCTAATGCTAAGCCGAAGATTTGGACCGAGGGCTATAACGGATGGTTAGTTACTCGAGCTAAGTTAGTTAGATTCTTGATAATAGAGCGCGGATAAAGACCGAAAAAAAGGGTCTAAGTGACTTTGAATTCTTTGATTTGCAATGGCAGGTTTCTTTATTATGGTGGAGCTGTACCTTACAGACCTGTGGAAGATCTTGCATTTGCTGTGGCAAGATTTTATCAACTGGGTGGAACTTTTATGAACTACTATATGGTATTAAAACCTATGATATCTTTTAAGTTTGTTATTATATGTATCTGAGAAAGGAATTGAGTTGATAGCACAAAGTTTTGATGTGAAACAGTATCATGGAGGAACCAATTTTGGTAGAACCACAGGTGGACCTTTTGTTGCTACTAGTTATGACTATGATGCACCACTTGATGAATATGGTATGATATTTATTTATTTATTTATTTATTTATCTTAGTTTGGTTCTAAAGAGAATCTCAAATTTAATCAATATATCTAATGCAGGAATCATTAGACAGCCTAAGTGGGGACACCTTAAAGATTTGCATGATTCCATAAAGCTTTGTGAAGAAGCATTGATTGCTACTGATCCAGCAGTTACATCTCTTGATCCAAATATAGAGGTATATATGAGTAGCACTTTTTAAAACTTATATCAGATTTTCTTAAATTTCTTCAAGCTTATTATGTTTCTAATATCTTATTAAATCATCTTTATATGCTTTATGGTTTCTGCTCTTTGAGTTCTCAGGTTGCAGTTTACAAAACAGATAATGTGTGTGCTGCTTTCCTTGCTAACATCAATACTACAATTGATGTGACTGTGAATTTTAGCGGCAACTCGTATCGGTTGCCGGCATGGTCAGTGAGCATCTTACCAGACTGCAAGAATGTTGTGTTTAATACTGCAAAGGTTTGCCTCATACAACATTTCAATAAAATTAAACAATGTGTACTCAAATTATTTAGATCATCAATTGATCAGAGTTAATAATCAATATTTAAAATGTGTACTAAGGTCTATATACTTTGTCTTGTTTTAAATCCTAAGAAATAATTATCATAGACTAAAGATATTTTTGTTGTGACAGATTAATTCTGCATCCACAGTTTCAATATTCAGAGCTGAGTCTTTAAAACAAGATGTTGGTTCTTTGGAAAATGATAGCTTGGGATGGAGTTGGATTAGTGAACCAATTGGAATTTCAAAGAATGATTCATTCTCAAAGTTTGGATTGCTAGAGCAAATAAACACCACTGCTGATAGAAGTGACTATTTTTGGTACTCATTAAGGTACATAGGACAAAGCTTTCTTCTGACCTTCAATGCTTTACACCATGATGACATATTTTCATGATATTTTCTGTTTTTGAAGCATTGATCTTGAAGATGGTGATGATGCTGGTTCTCAAACTGTTCTTCACATTGAATCCCTTGGTCATGCCCTTTATGCTTTCATAAATGGGAAGCTTGCAGGTAAAGTTATATATAATAAGTTTCGATTTTTCGCCATTATGTATACCTCAAACCTCTTTTGAAATGCTTTAAAATTGTTATAAGAAAATGATAATGTTGCAAAGTTCCAACAATCAAGGTTGATCTGAAATAAAACTAGACCACTTTTCATGGTTGTTCCTTCCTAGAATTTTCAGTTCAATTTTTTCTTCTCTTAATTAAATATTTCATAGATTATCTAACTATTCTTGTCTATGACACTTCTGAGAACTTTTCAGGGGGTGGAACTGGCAACAACACCAATGCCACTGTCAACGTCGACATTCCTGTCACACTTGTAACTGGAAAGAACACAATTGACCTCTTGAGTTTAACTGTAGGACTTCAGGTACAACATTTTAAACAAAAATGAAATTTTGATTTGCATTTTGCATTGCCTTTGTTAAGAAGTCATTTCTATACTATATATAGTAATCTAATGTGAACCTTGTACATATATATATAAGAACTTTGGAGCATTTTTTGACACATGGGGTGCTGGAATCACTGGACCAGTAACATTGAAAGGATTGAAGAATGGAAGTACTATTGATCTCTCCTCCCAACAATGGACTTATCAGGTTCTTCTCACCTTTTTTCTTATAGCCTATTATTGTTCTTCTTCTGGTTTCCTTTTTTTTTAATTTCTAATCTAAAACCATATAATATGCATATTAAGATTCTGTATTTTACTGAATTCAGGTAGGCCTTCTTGGTGAAGACTTAGGTCTGTCTAGTGGAAATGCTGGACAGTTGAATTCACAATCTACCTTACCTAAGAATCAATCACTAACATGGTACAAGGTAATCTCTTAGAAGATTAAATGTCCACACTTGACAATATAAGAGTAATTTATCAGAATAATCTGCAACTTGTTGTATATATATGTATATCTTCATATCTCAATTCCTTGCTGCAATGAAAATAAAGGGAAAACTACTATTGGACAAAATAATAATACTGATATGTTTCTGTCAAGAAACCATTTCTTCGAAAAGTTTAAACTGATAAGAGGAGGCACACGAATAGTTATATCTCTAACTGTTTCTAACTTAATGATCATATACATGTTGATATTAGACAAACTTTGTTGCTCCCTCTGGCAATGATCTGGTTGCAATCGACTTCACCGGGATGGGGAAAGGAGAGGCTTGGGTGAATGGACAGAGCATTGGAAGATACTGGCCTACATATGTCTCTCCAAATTCTGGTTGTACCAACTCATGTGACTATAGAGGGTACTATTATCAATCCAAATGTCTCAGGAACTGTGGAAAACCATCACAGACATTGTAAGTTCAAGATGATTTGAAAGTAATCCTATTAGTATTAGTGTTGGATATTGATTGATTCAATGATCTTGCAGATACCATGTACCAAGATCATGGTTAAAATCAGACAACAACACTCTTGTATTGTTTGAGGAAAGTGGAGGTGATCCTACAAAAATATCTTTTGCTAGAAAGCAGATAGGAAGTGTGTGTTCATATATATCTGAATCTCACCCTCCACCAATAGCCTTGTGGAATTCAGACACAGAATCAGGGAGAAAAGCAGGGCCAGTGTTGTCACTGGACTGCCCTTATCCTAATCAGGTGATCTCTTCCATTAAATTCGCGAGTTTTGGAACACCTTATGGAACTTGTGGAAACTTCAACCATGGAAGCTGCAGCAGCAATAGTGCTCTATACATTGTGCAAAAGGTACCATCTAGCTTTTTTGCAGTTTGAGTTATGTGTACTCACATTGTATAAGACACTGCATCAGTTCATAATGTTTTTCTTTCGATTTAACTGACTCGGCCGAGCTTTTTTCTAACAGGCTTGCATTGGATCAAGCAGTTGTAACATCAATGTATCGGTTAACACATTCGGAGATCCGTGTAAAGGAGTGACTAAAAGACTTGCTGTTGAAGCTTCTTGTATGTAGACATGTTGCTTCAAGATTCTTGCTACTTCATGACTTGGACTTGCTGAAGAGCATAGCCCAAGAATCTCAGAAGAAAATGATTCTGATTAGCTAGAAGTAAATTGTTATTAATATTTTATAAACAAATCCATATTGATGTCAGTTTTCTCAGTAGTAAACAAGAGTAAAGAATGACAAATTAAAACATTATATTGTAACTTGAAATGAAAAGGAGAGAACTAAAAGAAAAATGGTTCTTCATATTTTTAGCACACATAGAATTTATGAAAATAATGATCTTGGGCAACATTTTTCTTAGGCCCTTATTTGTCTATAGAAAAATACAAACACAAACCAAAACAAAACAAGTATGACAGCAATTAGATCATGTTATTTTTGTCTTCATGATTGATTATATGATATCAGTACTGAGCAATCAATCCTTCAGTTGAAGCAATCTCAGTTGGCCTCTCGAACCGGCAGAGTTTGCAGGTAGTCGAATAGAGAGTCCTAGTCTCATACTTGTCCTCACCACCCATCATGGGCATAGCAACCCCTTTCTTGACAGTGCTAACATAGTTAGGCCTATAAGTCTGTCCCAAAATACCTTCAACAGAATCTGAAAGGTTCTTGAACCTGAATTGTGTCTCAAGATGAGCAAAAGCATCATCTGATGGCAATTGATAGTTGTGAACCTTGTTCTCTTTTTCTCCAATTGGCCTTGCCCTTATGTCCATTTCAACCAAACCAGAAACTGTCACTCTCAAACTGTTTGTATCATCAGTTCTCTCAATGATCACTTCCCTGTCATCACCATTAGCCCTCCATTCGGCTTCTCCATCGGTCGGAATGCTAACTAATTTACCATCCCACTTCACTATGAGAGTGTCAACTTTGTCATCCCATTGAGATACTCTCCTAGCTGCAATGTCAAGAGTGTGTGAGTCAAACATCACAGCAAGAGCCTGCACCCATGTGTAGTCGCGAGTCCTTCCTTGTGGCCGAGTTCCAATGAAGTGAGCATTGATTTGGAAGTCATGGTCGGATACTATGGCAAAGTTTCCTCCCTTGGCGCCATGGAAGTAGAACATAACACCATCACCTCCAACGAAGCGAGGATCATAACAAAGAGAGCCATATCCATCACAGTTAGCTTTTCTATCTGCCAAAGAAACAATCAAACTCAACATGAATTCAACACACTTCTTGTTCTAACTACATACATATGTTACTTCTTGATCAAGTTACCAGGAGATAATTAATGCTTACATCTATCTAATCAAAATTAAACTTCTTAATCAAAATTAAACTAAATAGCAGATTCTTCCTATGAATTAGAAAACCTACACTTGCAAGTGGCTTCACATTTGCTGCTACAATCCAAGAAACAACCCTTCTGCTGCTTGTTCTTCTTTGGCTTCCTTTGGTTACACTCGGCCGGACACACGAGTGTCTTGAACTGGCAAGCAGTTTTCGCCTTACAGAAACCTCGCTCTTGTCCGGATGGCAGAGGTGAAAGCTTCTCATAGTCTGAAGATTCATCATAGTTCTTCTTTGGAGGCTTCTCTTCCCCCTTCCCCTTGTCCTTGTTCTTGTCCTTGCTCTTGTCCTTGTTCTTGCCCTTATCATCTTGCTTTCCATTATCCTTACCATTCCCTTTGTCATTCCCTTTGCCATAGTCACCATTGCCATTGCCATTACCTTTTCCTTGAGCATTCACAATGGCAGCTTCCATGGCTATAAGCAATATGAAGAATGCCACCAAGATGGTCCACTTTCTACTTGCCATCTTGGTGGATATGCTGATGCAAGTTTGAGCCTTTTTCTGCTTTCTTTCCACCCCTTTTGATTTGTTTTTCAAATGCTTGAATGTATTGAGAGGTGTTTGGATGGACATAACAAGCATCAAAGAAAGCATACATATATATAGAACTTTGGTTTTGCATAATTGACTTGAAGTTCGGCTTAAGCTTTGTTAACCCTTTCCCTAAGATTTAGAAAAAGATTGTGATTGCTTAGTTTTTTTTCAAGAATGAAAGATTCCAAAGTGATTTGTTGACCAAGTTATCAACACACAACACTAACTTGATGCTCAAACATTGTTCCCCCCCAAAGGAGACTTAGATCACTACTCAAAGGGAATGTTACATTTCATTTAAGACTTTAATTTTGATGCGGTGCAAAACGTTTTATACAGTTTCGCAATCATATCCATTCTTTTAGATGACCATTTACGCGATTAATGTGAAAAATAGTTATTTTTACTGATGTGACGTTGCGTAATTGGATATCCGTATAAAATTACTTTACGTGTATCAAAATTAAATTCTGTCTTATGAGTGTTGAAACATAAATATAGAGATAAATAAATAGATAATCTGTATCTTTCAATCTCTATTCTTTAAAGAGTTTAATTTTAATGCACCGTAAAATATTTTATACAATTGTGTAATGGTAACCGTTTTTTTGGATGACCATTCATACAAAGGTAGTTACTTTTGATGATGTAACATTAAGTAATTAGATACAGTGTAAGACTACTTTACGCATCAAAATTAATTTTTTTTAAGGAAAAGTCTAGGGGACCAGCAATTTTGTTGAATTTTGGCCAGCATGTAACCAGCAGAGGAAGGTGAGCCATTAGATGAAATCTCACACCAATCTCACACCATCAAATCATCATTGATGGCTAATTGATGGCTAACAATCACAAAAATTGCTAGCCCCCTAGCATTGCTCTTTTTTTAAAAGGGCAATAAATTCTTTTCTTTTCAAAGAATGTTATTTCTAATTTTGTTAGAGAACTAATTTTTCTTTGACCAATAATCTGTCAACAAAGTAGTAGATGAATACAAATTAAGAAAATAGAAAAAGAAAAGTATTTATTGATTATTTATAAAAAAAATATAACTTTTTTCTATCAATTCCATATGAATCTCTAACTTAAAATATATTTTACGTTTTTCTTTTTTTTATCAATTTCAGTCTCAAATTTAAAAAATTTAAATATAATTTTGTTTTTCTATCTCTATATGAAACTCAATCTAAAAGATGATATTATAATAACTCACTGTTATCTAATATTAAAAAGATGAAAACTTAATTTAAATGAGATTTATACCTCATTTAATATTAAATGATATATAAGTTGGCATGCAATGTATGTAAAGAAATAGCTTTTTTTTTTCCTATTGAAATGAAAGATAACTTGAAATTGAAGATCGGAGGCATTTTATAGAATCTTTAATCTAGTTGTATGGGATGTAGCTATCTTTTTATTTTTAAGCTTCAATTTGAAGCTACTTATCAAAAATGAAGTAGTTATATAATATATGAAAGACTATGTTACGTGTACACCAAAATCAGTTATTAAAATTAATTATTAGTATAAAATATATGTTAAAATGTATGATTAATATTTTTGGTTTGTGAATTAAGCTAACTTATTTGAATTAAAACCTTTCAAAGTTCACAGCATTGGCAATTAAATGAGCTGTAGGCACATGGTTTTTACGTGTGTATAGTTGTTATGAAGAAACTTAAATTGATGGCATTGATATTTTAATAATTTTATGTTGCATGGAACAGCTCCATCTATCAATATTTTTATGTAAGTCAACTCCAATTTTGATGCTACTCAAGCCACCCATCCTTGTCTCATTACCTCTTATTTTTAAAATAAAAAATAAAAAAATGAACGAACGAAAATGAAGAACACAATCTGAAGTTCTGAAACCTTTGAGATTTTGATAATGAGTACATATATAAGAAAGTAGGAAAAAAATACAAATACATTTAACTAAATTATAATAAGTACTATACATTTGAGGGATTATTTTAAAATTATAATATAATTTTAAAAATTAAATTGAGATTTAATTTCAGTTTTAAAAAAAATCAATTAGAATATTTTTTTTATAATGATTATTTTCTCTAATATTTAACTTTTAGTTTTTATTTTGAAAAGAAGGACATCTCACACGAATGTGTTTGGCAAACTTGTATATTAGAATAGTTTTGATGGTGGAAATTCAGATGCAGTTGACTTCACGTAAAGTTGATAATTGAGGGCCGTTAGATGATATAATTGATTTGACTAAATTTTCATACTATTAACTTCTCATAAAGTCAACTGCTGGATTTTTACCATTTTTAATAATTATATTTTTAGTTTGTGTTTAAAAATTTAAGTGAAAATAATTTTAACAATAACATGACTAATAATAAAGTAGCAAGATTAATGATTAAAAGTCTTAATTAAATTCACTTATCTGATTATTAAATGAATAAAAGTTCAAACATATATTATTTTTGTTTATGAATTGTTCCTTTTTTACCTTTTCAAGTTTAGAATCATAAAGTTTTTTTTTTAATTTCGTATTTTTATCAAAATTTCAGAAACTGTTTTTTCATGATTGCCAAACACGGCCTAATGCTCCTAGCCTTGTTGTCACCATCACAAACCCTATTCGAACAAAATCATATTCTTTTCTTCAGAAAATAGGGATCCCGTTCCCAATCGGGTAATCACAACTTCCTTGGACGCGGATCCAATTCATTTTCCTATTTTATTTCGTATCATCTCTCTTCAATTTCACTGAATCGCCGTTTTTCATCACTCACCCTTCTCAATTCCTTCCCTTTGCTTCATTCAATCGATCGTTTCCTCGATCTAGGGCTTTTCTATCGCGTTCTCATTTCATCTCCTGCGGAATTCAGTTTCTCAAATTAGGGTTTCTGAGCCTCTCCCGCTTCCAAAAGCCCCTCGATTTCGTCCTGGAATTTTTAGGTTTTTCGAAACTGGGGGAATAGGGCACTCCCAGTTTGTCGTTCTTGCCCATAAAAGGAGGTAACTTTTTCAACACTTTTTATCTTATAATTTAATATTTTGTTAAAAGTTGCCCATTTGAATGAATATGTCATTTTCGTATATTGAGATGGCGGATTGTGATTGTTCCATGCATAGTTTTCATCTTTATTGTTCCTTACATTAACCAATTTAAAATTTTTTATTGATGGGCACTTTTGTTTTCATAATTGTTTTTGTAATAATTGTTTAAAATTTCATCTTTTTTATGTGGAAGGTCAACGAGTTGTTCGTGTGGGAGTTGTGGGCTGAGCCTGCAAGATTGGATATAAGCTGGAGTTATCACAATGCTGGGTTTGAATCGTAGTGGGTTTAGTATATCTTGCCGTTTTCTCCACCTAGCTGAATGGCATCCATTGGAATAGCAAAGCTTAGTGGGGCCTGAAGCCCTCTTTTCTCCCCTTAATCTCAAATCAGGTAAGAACAATTGCAATTCAAGTGTCCTATCCAGATGCTGAATTGGAGATCTAAGATGTTTCTTTTGAATTGGGGCATACCAAGTCTTTTTTTTTTTTTCCCTTCAGGTTTTCAATTTTTGGTTGAGAGATACACCAACTACCTTCAAGGTGCTAGCTCCAAATGCTAAGTAAGACTCTTTCTTTTGCCACTGCAATGGGCTGCTGTAATTGCTTCGGCTTCATAAGGAGTCAAAGCCGACAGAGAGCTAAGCCCCGCCATGTCAACCATAATCCCTCCCAGGAGCGGTTGTTGGATGATGACATGGATGACATGGATGACGATGATGAGCTGATGTATGGTGACAATGTTGCTAACTCCAGTAGTGGAGATGATAGCGATGGGCAAATTCGCCCCAAGCGATCCGAGGATATTTTGAACTTCAGAGCAGAGAATGACTTGGTTTGTAGGAAGTTTCCTGTTAAGGAGACTCACAAAGTTGTTCGATCAGAGGTAATTGTTTGGTAGGACCAGCTTTGCGAAACACCAAGACCAGGCTGATTAGTGGTATATAGTGTTTGTGAATGTTCTTGAGTACTGTAGTGGTTTTAGGCTTTTAGCTGTCCCCCTTGTGTTTTGAATCATCGATGGCTTTGAGATCCTTTTCCCCTTCATGATATACATATACATATTTATTAAGCTATTTATATATCGGTATAATGGAACTTCTACTTGAATGAAGTCTAGATTTAATTGGAAGTGTTTGTTTTATTTCCGACATATATTCTTTTTTACTGATTTGATGTGAAGTTGTGGCTAGGTATTGATTTTTTTTCCAAATAAATTGGTTTGTTTTAATATTTTCTCAGCCATTTTAACCATAAATTGCCAGGGTTTATAACCATGTGCCTTTTCTATAACTAATGTACCATCAATGTATCTGCTCCATTCTGAATGGTTATTTATATTCAGGATAAAAATTGTATTGCATATCTTATCTATCGTAAGCTTTATTGAACTTCTGTTTTTCTTAGGATGACAATGGGACCAAGATGATTAATCAGTATGTTCGTGAATATAAGATCGGTTCTGGTAGCTATGGGAAAGTGGTAAGCTTAGGGTTTCGTTGTACTATACTGTCTCTCAATGAATGTGGATTTCCTGAGCTTCTTTCTTTACATATATGGCAGGCGCTTTATCGAAACTCCATTGATGGAAAGCATTATGCAATTAAGGTAAGGATAGTTTCTGGTACGAGTAGGAAGACTACTTCATCACGGCAAATAGGGTGCAGTTGATCAGTTATTGAGCTAAAAATCTTTGACTGCAGTCCTTTCACAAGTCTCATCTACTGAAGCTTCGAGTTGCACCCTCTGAGACAGCCATGTCTGATGTTCTACGTGAGGTATTCTTCTGTTGTATATCTTTGACTCTGCTGGAGGGTTAGTAAAATGTGCACGTTTCAATTTTTTTATCCATACATGTCTTATGTCATCTTTTTTCACCTCTGATCCTGTTTATACAGTGCTGCACATATAGTATTTGCATTTTATTTTGCTTCCTAGTTGATCCCTTTATGTATATACACACACACACACACACACAGCATTAGGATTACATTTCCTTCCTTGATTGTTTTGGCTGTTGTTCTACCGTCTCTGCGGTAGGCTAAAAGGCAGACATTTTTTATTTCAGGTACAAATTATGAAAATGCTAGGGCATCCTAATATAGTCAATCTTATTGAGGTGATTGATGATCCTGAGTCAGATCACTTCTACATGGGTATTTATGATTAGATGCTTCTTTTTGCTTTTGTTATTTGACGATTGAATGCCAATAATCAGATTCCTGAAAGTTTTGTATGACAGCCTTAAGTTAATGAACCTTTTTTGAAATCCTTTGCTTGATTGCGGATTTTGTTTCTTATACAGTACTTGAATATGTGGAAGGCAAGTGGGTTTGTGAGGGTACAGGCCGTGCTTGTGCCTTAGGTGATGAGACTGCTAGGAGATACTTGCGGGATATAGTTTCTGGATTGTCGTATCTCCATGCTCATGTAATGATTCTCAATCATTCTTTTGAAGTTAATGTTGATTAAAGATCCCCCCCCCCACAAAAAGAACCAAAAAAAATTGGGTTAATTTGATTTGATTATTTTTTAACCAAGTTGGGTTGGTTTGTTTCATTTTTTATAACAATAATTTGAAGGTTACTTTTGGTTTTTCAAAATGCAGAACATAGTACACGGGGATATTAAACCTGATAATCTGCTGATTACACGTCATGGAACAGTAAAAATAGGGGATTTCAGTGTCAGCCAGGCTGTTGAGGTACAGTAAATTACTTAGCTCAAATGTTAATTTGATTACTAGGAACTTATGAAAGCTGATGAGTTTACATAGGGAGACTAGTGTATTTGGAATGTACTTAGATGTGACCACCCAAAAGATTAGAAGTTGATTAATATACTTCATAAGCACTTGAAATATCAAATATAACTTGAGTGTTAATTGTCTTTTATCCTGAACTGAAATAGTTAACATGGGATCATGTGATTGGTCATTGCTTCAGTGACCTAAGGGTAGAGAGAGACTTTCTTTTTTCTTTTTAAAAATTTTTTTTGGGTTTTCTCCTGTTCTGTCTTATTTCTAATTATATGATTCTGGCATCTCTTTAGAAAAGAAAGCAAGTAGTTGTCAAGAATATATTATTACATTTTGAACTTGTTCCTTTCTGTGTGTGGTATGTTGACAAGATCTATGCACACCTCTTGATAGATGTTGGTGACATTGTGGGTGCATTAGGATATGTCCTTGTAACTAATGTGGTATCCCGTAATTGGTCTCATTTTATAGGATGATAATGATGAGCTTCGCCGTTCACCTGGCACTCCCGTCTTTACAGCACCAGAATGTATTCTAGGTTGGTTTTCTTTACAATCTTATTTCTCTTGCCCCTTGCAGCAATGAAATGCCCTATATCCCACCACTGTTTCGTGTCTGTTGATATGTTCTATGTTCTAGGTCTTACCTATCGTGGCAAAGCAGCTGACACATGGGCAGTAGGAGTTACTTTATACTGTATGATATTGGGTGAATACCCCTTCCTTGGGGACACACTTCAAGATACATATGACAGAGTAAGCAATATATAATATATATGATCACCCCCCCCCTCCCCGGGCCACATCATGATACATCTTTTCAGCATGCGTAATGAATGTTACTATTCCATTTTCTGTGATCCCAGATAGTCAATAATCCAATAATACTCCCAAATGATCTGAACCCACATGTAAAGAACCTAATAGAAGGACTACTTTTGAAAGGTATATGAACTAAGCATTTTGGTTTTCCTCGTAAACCAACACAATTATGTGGTTCTCAATTAAAATTTGTATTCTGCAGACCCAAAACTTAGGATGACTCTGAGTGATGTTGCGGCACATAGCTGGGTCGTTGGAGATGATGGGCCAATTCCTGAGTACCTATGTTGGTGCAGAAGGAAGCGCTTTGGTCAAGAAAGCAACGAAAACAATACTACTGACTAAATATTCTTAGGTTTTTGGGTTTGGTTTATGTATAGCATAAATAGCCCAGGAATTAATCGCCTTTTAACTCTTTTTCTGGCATGTTATGATTTTAGCAGGGTAGTCTTGAAGGAATCTTTGTCTTGGAATTTAAGAAAGGCGATGCGATGGTAAGCGCGGAAGGAAGAGAATGTTGGTTTGTGTTTTTGTGTGGAAGAATTTGGTGTCTAGGGACTTAGGAGAGGAGAGAATGAGATCTTGTATCCGGCTCTTTACAATGTTTGAGTTTTTGAGTTCCAAGTTTCTAGGCAATGTTTCTGTGTATTCCATGCATTTTGGTTTAAAGATTCATCCTTTTCACAGGATCATCAAAATTCAGAGTTATAGGATTGTGGTGAACTGGAGCCCAAGGAATTTAATGGGTCTTTGTAGATTGATGATTTTGTATTGGAGTGGAATGATTAGTAATGCTATGGATTTTATTTTACTGTTTAATCACATGTCTATTAGCAAATAGCAAGATTGCAGAGAGATGAATATTTTACTTTATATTTTACTAATGATTGACTAGTTTTATTAGTCTGATATTATTGTGATCATGAATTTTTTTACTTGTTTAATGAATCTGTTTAATGAATCTAACTATACATATATTATATATTTATATTACATCTAGAATCTAGCTCTAGTCAGTTTGATAAATTGCAAGCCTAACTTGGGTTAGTCAAGTGGTTAACTGATTTAGTTCGCACAAGTTAGTCAAGTGGTTAACTGATTTAGTTCACTCGTTCGTTTAAGTGAGTGTCGAGAGTTCGAATTTTAGTCTATGTATACGATACTTAATTGACTAGTGACAAACCTTAAATGAAGTTCAGATTAGTCATTGGCTTGCTAGTTATATCAGGAGAAATTTTAAAAATAGTTTGATAAATTGTAAGTATCATTGTATCAAGTAATCTAAATTGTTGTTATTATTATTATTATTATTGAAAAGGTTATGTAGGGCCAATGAAGCTATCTCTTATAGATCTGTGAAGTTGGTTATTCACAAAATAACAGGAAGAAAGAAGCATGACCCCAAATACTTGGTCCTTTATTGCATGTGCCTTATCCCCTACCTTGTTTACTTCATCCACCAAAAGAGACAAATCAGTGACACACTTTTGTTGTGCTATCATCATCATTCATCACCCCACCTAACCAATGTTTTCATATTTCTGTTCTCAAAATTACTAACACCGAATTCGTCGAGCGGTAGACAAACTCGTAAATTTTTCAACAAGTCTCGAGTTTGAGCTCAAGAAATAGGAACAAAAAGTTGCGAATTCTTGATGATAAAATTTGGATATCGGGGACGATTCTTGTGACTTTCCGTCAAGTAGGGTTACCTAAATTAATAGAGAAAATTATCCAAGTGTATATCTCTCTTTGTTGATGCAGTGCCAGGGTGTGTGCAAGCATCATGATCTTGCACCATTTGTGGAAAAGGCAAAGAAAATTGCTTTCAAAGTAAAGTTTGTTGTTATTAGAAAAAAATAAAAAAGCAAGGAAACGTGCATTGGCAAAATAACGAGCTTCCTTCCTTTCATTCTTTTCAAGATTTTGGAGAAATGAAAATGGAAAAATAAAAATATTTGGAGAAGTTACATATAAGTAAAGGAAACAATTACAACAACAATGTGGTTTGCATACCAAAAAATAAGTTTTTTTTGTGCCAAAAAACCTTCTTACATGAATAGTTGCAATTTAATTTCAATAATCTTTCAATCAATGTAAGAAGAACAGATACAAATATTCAGTATGAGTTATGTTATAATGAAGAGTCTTTTTTAATAAAGAGTAAATATTTTTTTTATAATATATAAAAAATATTTCAATAATGAAAGTAATATACTAATATGTATGGAAGAAATTTTAAGTATATTAAATATACCAGTATTTCAATAATTTTAATCGTTGATATTAATTATAAAATATATATATATTAATTAAATAAACGGTTAACATTATTAAAAGACTGGTGTGGATGCATTTAAAAACTTTCGGTGTGTATATACGAAGATTTTCAAGTATACCGTCATATCGATGTATCAATGACTTTTAACTGTTGATCTTAATTATATATATTATATATATTTTTTATAATTAAGATCAACTGTTAAAAATTATTGATATACCAGTATGACTTGAAATTTTTCCATGTATATATATAGAGTGAGAAGGGGGTGAAGTACAGAAAAATAAAAGAAGGGACCACATTATAAGAGATGGTGTGATTTTTGAAGAACATGATATATTAGTAACATAACATAGGCATGGCCTGTGTCAGCCATCAAACTCTGAAATATGAATAAAAGCCACTTGGATTTTCTGACACACAAAATGAAATTATAAGAAAGAATGAATCACCACCACTCCCCCCTTCCAAATATCACCCTAATGAATAAAGCTTGATTGAATCACATGCTCTTTTTTTTTTTTTCTAGTTTCTAACTCTTAAAATAAAATAATGAAAGAATCTAGTAGCTCTAGATCTGAGTGATGATGTTACCAAAAGAAAATGAGACCAAATATTTTCATAAGTGAAATGGTGACCATTTATAGAATATGGCAATAAACACATTAATTAACAAGACAG
>NC_029774.3:1510373-1571384 GCF_000817695.3 Arachis duranensis | reverse complement strand
CACTTTTTATTATTACATCCTTGATTTCCAATCTTAACTACTACTACTTTAGCAACATAATATTGTTTCTGTGTGTGATGATGATTAATTAGTTTGCCCCACGATTAAAATACATACTTTAAATTAATTAATTAATAATACTTACATAACTTATTACTCGGCCCAATACTTAATCAACAGATGGACATATGAAACGAAACAGCTTAATTATATTTTGATACCATTCTTCCTTTAATTTTCATATTTAATTAAGATACGTGATCATTGGGTTGATCCATCATACAATTATCTATGTTTGTATGTTACTTCTTAATCTAACTTTTCAGTAAAGAAAATCTTGATTACCTGCACATAAATATTAATACTAGTTAGGAGTATCAGTCATCACACATACGTGAAGTAATTGATATTCATTATATTATAGGAAGAGTTTCTAATTATTTTAAATGTTGATTTTAATTATAAAAAATATATATAATATATATTAATTAAAATTATTAACCGTTGTTTGGAATATATTTAAAAACTTTTCTATTAATTAAAAGTTAGATGTGATTATATATGAGCGTACCTAGTGAGTAATGAGAGGTGCATTTTGTAGGCACATGGGAGTACTAGACCTATGATAATGATATTATTGTGTCAAGCAAATGCTATTGTACTAAACCACCTAGTATAGTAGATGTTATTTATGGAAATTCTTAAATTCTTCTCTCTCTGTATATATAATATAAACTCTTAAATGATACATATTTATAATTAAGATTTGTAGGAGTATCATTGAAGCAAGCACAATAACAATAATATATATATATATATTCAGATGTAGTTAATTTTATATAAAATTAATAATTAAAAAATAATTTAATAAATTTAATTAAATTATTATCTATTCGTTTTTAATTATTAACTTCAGATGAAATAATTGTAATTATAAGAATACAAATTTTATGTGTACACATTACTTAACCTATTAACCACTAAAATTTAGAGTAAATAAATAAAATTTAGAGTTGTATACTTAATCTACTAACCATGCTCGCTTCGGATATGATTTTCTTAAATATTTTTAAATTTTTATATACTTTTTAATTTTTATTCGTTTGTTTACTATTTTATTTTATCTATTTTTTTAAATAAATATTTTATCGATTTTTTTTTCACATATTATCTTATTTAAGTAGACGAATAACTGAACACTTAATTAAATTAGTTTTTTCTTACATGTCCAAAAAAAACATCTTTTCTCGCACCTGAGAGACATAAGTATCAAAGTTTTATATATATCTTGGTGTTTTTATTTTATCTTCTATAGTTAGTGATTTTGCAATTAAATAGTATAAATGATCAGCTGTATTAATATATATGGTTCTAATAAATATAAACACAAAAGAAACGCCGTAAAAAAAATCAACTATACAAGATATTTTACGCTATCAAATAAAATATCATAACTAAACTATTTAAATACTAATATCCACAGCGTTATATAACTTATTTTTCTTAATTACACTATAGTAGTGTTTTTTTCTTAAAAGTTTAAATCCTTGTGAGTTCGACAAGTGGCACATTGGAGTATTTTAATTTCACTTTGGCACATTCACAAATCACATGGCTCTTCATCGGAATAAAGAAAAAGATAAAACGTATTGGATTCTTTCACCTTTTCTCATTCTCCTGCTGCTTTGATTTATTCTCTTGTGTTACGTGTACTTCTAAATGTGACATGTTATATTCATTTATTTTTTATTTATTATTATAAATGTGTACAATAATAATATAGAATTTCATTTTATAGAATATTATGGAGATTTTTTTAATATAAAATACTCAATCTATCTATATCACCTTTGCATCTTTAATTTCTTCCCATTTATAATTAATTTAGTTAGATGCTAAGCATACTTTTTTCTTAAAGTGGGTGAAGTTACACATGTGAACAACACGTGGGCTTGTTTATTTATGATTAAAAAGAGAATAAATTTTCTTATTATTTTTCCCCCTAAGATATGGAAGGAGATCCAAAGTGAGTGGTCAGTTCTATTATCGTAAAATAATAATTAAATAAATAAACAAATTTGTTGGTTTTTGTTTTCTATATGTTGTGTTTATGTTGGATTTTTTCTTATAAAATAATCATTAGGTTAGGTTGTGAGATATACTAGTATTTTTGTATTCATGTATGACATTGATAAATAAATAAATAAAATTATAATAAAGTTATAAACATGGGGATTATTTCAGTATAATGGTTAATTAATACATATTGGTACGATAAAATCTTAAATGAATAAAAAAATGCCACCAAATATTATATTTGTCAGCAATTATTTTTTTATTTTAAAATTATTATATTGTTGTATATACTAAAACACTGTCAGTGTAAATGAATTTAATTTTAATGCATCTATTTATGTAACGTCACGTCAGTAAAAATAAAGGGATAAGTACGATTTTAGTTCATAAGGTATAGGTCGAAAATTTTGTTCGTCTCCAACTTTTTTTTTTTGCATACAAAATCGTTTCTAAGGTTTAATTTGATTTTAAAATCGTCATTTGGACAAAAATACTATTCTCCTTCTTCAAGAAAATATTCCGTTTTTATTCTTCTTTTTCATTATAAGGTCTCTTTTTTTTTTCTTCTTCTTTTTCTTTAGCAACAACAACAATAAAATAGAAATAATGTAATAAATATAAAAAAATAAAAACAAAAATAAAAGCAAAAAAATAGAAGCAGAAGTAGAAAGCAAAAACAGGAACATAATTAGAAATAGAAATAGAAATAAAAACATAAACAAAATCAGAAACATAAAAAACAGAAACAGAATCAAAGATACAAGAAATAGAAGTAAAAGAACAATGAATTAACAATCAGAAATATAATCAAAATTAGAAACAATGAATTAATAAAATCTGAATAAAAAACAATGTGATTAATAAAATCAGGAGCAGAAGTAGAATTGGAGCATTAAGGAGGAGTAGCGGCGCGAAACAGTCGCCTTCGAGCACCATAAGAGAGACGAGAGAGCGCGAGTGAGAAAGGGCAAAGGGAGAATAGATCGGAGAATGAGAATAGGGCCGCTGCGCCATCCTCGAGCTTCTGACGTGTCGTCGAACCGCTGCCATTGAGTTCACCAAGAAGAAGGATGATGACAAAGACACAAGTTCGGGAGAAAGGAATTAGGGGAGAAGACCACGCGCGGAGTGGAAGCTGCCTCCATTTTTCCTTTTTCTTTTTCTTCTTCTTCTTGTTCCCTTTCCCCTTCTTCTTCCTTCCTTTCTCGTTCTTTCTCTCTTTCGTCCGTTCTCTTTCTCTCTTTTTTTCTTTTTTTTTTTATTTTATATTTTTTTTGGTTAACGATAATTTGGTAATAAATTTTAAGATTTTGATAAAAAAAAACAATTCTAAAACTAAGTTTAACCTTAAGAACGATTTTGTATGCAAAAAAATATTGGGGACGAAAAAAAATTTTGCCCTATACATTAGAGACAAAAATCGTACTTAACCCTAAAAATAAATACCCCGCGTGAATAATCATCCAAAAAAACAGATGTAATTATACGACTATATAAAACGTTTTACAGTCAGTATATCAAAATTAAATGCTAAATAAATAATTATAAAAAGATAAAATATTTTTTTGAATATTTTTCTTAAAAGACTAAATAATTTTATATACAAGTGTTGGCTAGCTACTTTCAAAAAGAGAAATTAATAACGAGAATAAAATTTAAAATAAGAAATTCAAATATAGAAGTATTGAAGTTTGTGTTAGTATTAAAATAAGAAATTGTATGTGTATGTGTATGTGTATGTGTATGTGGTTGTACTTGTACTTGTATAGAAAGGACGAAGCTACTAAATATTTATGTGTACTTTGTCAGTTCTTAAATGAGATAAATCTTGTTAACTAACAGTGACTGTACTGTGCTGTCTTGTAAATTTATTTTCTTTCACTGTTTCTGTTTCTTGTTTTTCTCTTTTTTCAAATATCATGCAATCACACAAAAAGAAATTGTTTTTGCACTGCATTCATTCCTCATGTACCTCCTTTGCAGTAAACCTAACTCCAATAATACATCTCTCTAATAACAAAATTATTATTTCAATTAATTAATAAATATAATAATATCTTTATAATACCATAAATACGTTCTAAATTAATTATTACAAAAGTATAATTAAATTATTATTTTACAAATATTAAAATATTCTATGAATATTATAAATTAGTTGTTATGATTTATGTATGTTTACATGTCACATACTGTTTTTAGAAGAACAATTAATTATTGAAATAATAAAACTTTTTATTGTAGATCATTCAAACTTTGTTATAATAGAATAAGCAATTTTTTCAGCAAAAATAAAATAATCAAAATTTAAGAAAAAGTCAACCTTCAACAAACTAAAATTGTGTTTTTTTTATTTTGATTATATTATTTGTAAAATTTTATTATTTTTTTATTTTGATTATAAATATAATCTGGTTTGATCATATTATTTGCAAAATTTTATTATAAATCTAAAGATAAAGTCATTTTGTATTTTTATATAGATGATCGATTAGTATTTAATTTTTAGTATATATATAAGAGTTTAATTTTGATATACTAATATTCTAACAGTATAAAAATTATATAATTATATTCGTTTTTTTATGATTATTTATGTAGTTAATATAAAAAGTAATTATTTTTATTAATATAATATTACGTAATTAAATATATGTGTAAAACTACGTAATTTATAAAATTAAATTCTATATATAATATAGTTGGTTATGCAAATAATGGATTTTGAATGATAATAAATATTATAATATATATAGTACATCAAAATTTATTGTCCTAATATTCGATCGTAACATTGAGAAAAAAAGAATTAATATAAATATAAATTGATTATCTAAATATGAAATGTGAAATGGTTCTGTTTTTCCATTTTAGGAGATTGAAGAAGAAACCAAAGGACGGCGCTGTTTGATGTGAAATTGTTGGTGTCTGTGTCTCCCAATCATCTCAAATAAATTTATCATCACTTTCTCCACTCTTTACCTACTTTTATTTTTCCTTTTAATTTTTTTTAATAAACATATTGTAAAGACTGAAAAGATGGTTCTTATTTGCTAATGCCGTCATCCCTTTTTTTCATTTTTTATTTTCTAATGGAATTTACGTGGTGTCACTTAGATATTATAAAAACTTTATTCTTAATAAATATAAGATTTTAGTAATTGATCTAATCAATGGTGGTTAAATCCAGGGAGAATTAGCAAGAAGGACATTAACAAAAGCCAATTAATAAAAAGATCAATTATATTATTATTATTATTATTAAAAAAAACTATTCAAATAAAGAGTGAAGTATGATTTTGGTCCTTAACGTATAGGTTAAATTTTTTTTTCGTTTCCAACATTTTTTTTCATATAAAATCATCCCTAAGGTTTAAAATTAAATTTTAAAATCGTCATCTTTTCTTAAATCTTAAAATTTTAGATCAAATTACCCGTAACAACAAAATTTATAAAATAAAAGAAAAAGAAAAATAAGAAAAATAAAGTGTTTTTGTTGCTGCAAAGGAGAAAGGGAAGAAGAAGACGAAAGAAGAAGGAAAGAAGAAGAAGAAGCACTCCATGATCCACCTCTATCTCTTCTTCTGCTGCCACTTCCGTACGATTTTTGTCCCTAAGGTAAGGACAATTTTAAAACCAAGTTAAACTTTAGAAATGATTTTATACGTAAAAAAGGGGTTAGGAATAAAAAAAAACAATCAGCTTATATCTTAGGGATCAAAATCGCACTTAATCATTGAATAAACTTTTAAAAAATAATTAACGTATTGTTTTAAAAGAACAATAATGCCATTAGTCAATTTTTAATAATATCTTAAATATCAATTTTTTTTTACTTTTTCATTTCAGTTCATTATTCATCTTTTTATTTTTGGTATAATTTTAATTTTTAATTTTTTTTAAACAAAAAATATATCACATATCAAAATTAATTATCAAGGATAATTCAAGGAATAACATAACCAAGCCCCAAGGCAAAATAAATTTATATAAGAAAAATTATTCTTAGACTCTCTAAATTAGACTATCCTAGCAAAAGTTTACTTTATTAATTGGTGATTTCTCTTTTCCTCTCAATAAATTCCTTCAGTTGATCCTTTATTTTTAAATATAAATAAGGCCAGAGACTTAGATGAGTAATATAAATTAAAGTCCATTTATGAAATTCGATCAGTAATTATTTTTTTTTTCCATTTCTTTTTCTCTTAAAAAATGGGATAAACTCATAAAAATAAGTTTACCTATCACTACAATAGTTAAATAATCTTTAGCTGAGATGACCACAAATAATCTATTAGTTTAATTTAAATCCTTAAATGATATTAATTAAAAGAGACTAATTATCAGTGAAATCTCACTGGCCTTCTTCGTTTTTTTTTTTTTGGATCAAGACATGTTTGATGGAATTCTTACTTTGATAAAATGGGACCTAATTAAAAATTTTGTGAAACTATAGGACCAATAAAATAATTAAACTAAAGTTTAAAGAGTTAGCTAGTGGCATATATATAGAACCGGTGATTTATTAAAAATTTAAATTAATCTTGAAGGGTGAATAATGTATAAATTTATCTTACAAAATGATTTTACTATATGTTAAACTTTTTTATTTAAAATAATAAACTAACAAATATCAAAATCTTTTTTTCTTTTTTGCCATAAAAATTCTACATATACGAATAATTTTATTTCTAATATTTAAATTTCTTTTCAAGCATAGTGATAATAACTAGCACCAATTTCAAATTGGTCTTGTTCTTTTCATTTGTATTTTCCTACTTTATGAAGCAAAAAACTACGATATTCATAAATGGCTCTTACTTTCGGGGAAGTTGCTGCAAACTTCGTCAAACTTTTCTCCTTAATTGTTTTATTTTTGATCCCACCTATAAAATAAATAGTGAGAAATCACACTTTATTCTCTAAAGTAAAATTCAAATTTTAAAGAATCCAAATCCAAAAGCATCTATTTATTATTGTTGTTGTTGTGGTGGTGGTAAAAAAACATTTTAAACTTTTCTCTCAGCTAATATTACTAAATATAATATTTTATTCTATAATATCTTTTTTATTATTTTTTTCTGATTTCTTATGGGAATTTTTTATTTTTAATATTGGAGTGGTTGTGGTGTTTTTCTTGAATGTGGATTGTTGGGGTGTTATACTTAAATGTGTGATCGTTTAACTAAAGAAGCAGAAATTGGATCGTCCGATTTGTTAGAGGTACACAAATCGGTCCAGAGATTTGTGTTAAAAAAAATTAAAAAATTTTAAGTACAGAAATCGGACTTAGAAATTTGTGTACTTCCACAATTTTAAAAAACACCAAAAATTATCATATTAAAATATATCACCACTTTTACTTCCATAACAAAAAAATTAGCCTCACTATGGTAAGATAATCCATTTCTCCCCGGGGTTACTATTACCATAGTGTTATGTTATTTTATTGGTTTAGAGTAATAGAGTTTATTCTTATCTTCTTGTATATATATATTTTTTCTTTTTTTGAAGTTTTGTTCTTTTGTTGGGTTTGTATGGCATTTTATGGATGTTTTGATTTTCGTTTGTGGGTATTTTGGTTTTTTCTTGTGACTGTTTTGGTTTTTATATGTTTTTATCCACCACATAGTTGTCTAAATCTACTTTAGAATGAGATATATAGTAATATATTTTTCAAGTTGTAGTGTTGTTTATGTTGGTATCCAATGGGGAAAAAGAATTCAGACATAAATAATTTTTTAGTAAGAAGTGTTGCTAAATATATAGTTTGTTAATCTATAATTTGGGTTGTATTTATTTGCTTTTTAACATATTAAGATATGATATATAGCTTTTTGAGTTTAAATATTATGTACTATTAATATGAATGATTTTATATTATTATTAAATCAAATGTTTGGAGTTTGTGAATTAGTATGTGATTCCATACTAAATTATTAAGTCAAACACTTTCACTAATATGATAAAAGATGTGAATACTCATATAATTAAATTTGTTTAATACTAATAATACTTATAAATTAAGTCTTGTTATTTTGATTTATAAGTTCAATTTAAGTTATTCTGAGTTAAAAATTAGCAAAACAGAAATTATAGTGATTAACTATCAAAATAATAGATAACTTAAATTTTTGTCAATCAATAACGATGTGAAATCATTTTACATTATCATTACCTATAAGGTATTAAATTTAAGAGAATCAATATAGTACCTTATATAATTAATTAATTACAAAAATATCAATTCCGTTGTAGTATGTATGGTTGAAAAATTAACATGTTTTTCTCGTTAATTTAAATTAGTTATTTTTAAATTTTAAAAATATTAAATCATTAATTAAATCAACTATATTATGTATATAAAAAAAACAATTTTTAAATCAGCTACCTGTATTAAATATATATTAAAATATAAAATATAAATTGACATAAATATATAATAAATAATTTAGTAGTTAATTTTTTTGTATATACTTAACATTTTTTGTATTTCAATAAAAAATACCAATATTTTTATGGTCAAAACTCATAAGAAAGTATTAATTATTTTTATGTAAAGTTAATACTCAATAACTATTAAATAACTATCAACTTTATATAAAATATTATATCTAAATTTTTATCTTTATATAATAAATAATTTAACATGTTTTACTGAATTATTTAATATAATATATATAAGTATGTTAATTATTATTTTCGTATAGAGTAATATTAGGTATTTTTTTCACTAATATAACTTATTTAAAAAATATTTTAAATTTAAATTTTAAATCATAAACTCTTAATTTTAAATTTTAAATTTTAAATTTATATTTTAAAATTATTTAATATTGATTAACTATAAGTTAATTCTATATATTTTGTTTTCTTAGAAGTGGTCATCTTTATATAAAGAAAGGAATAACTTGACAAATCCCAAAATAGTTAAATCTAAATGGGAAGTGGACTATGTCTAAAAAGAATTTATTTTTCTTATTAGAGTAAATCCATATTCCAAAAGAGAAAAAGAAAAGTGAAAGTGTGGAATACCCTAAAACGTAGGGTGAGGGCAACAACAACAATAAGCACCATTTTGAGAAATTAGATTATTTATTATAAATCATTCTTATATTATTATTTCTCAATTTTCTACTTATTATTATTAGTTTCTAGTAAGTAAAGTTTAGTATCAAACTCTCTCTCTCTTTCTCTCTCTTCCATCACATCACTTTCTTCCCTTTTTCTCTCACTTCCTCCTTCGCCGGTTTCCGGCCAAAAAATCATGTTTTGACGGCGCCCCAATTCCGTCGGAATCATGCGGCGGTTCCACCCTACCTTAGATCCGCTCCTTTTCTTTCATTTCCAGGTACCTCGCACGCTATTTTTATTTTTAAATTTTTCTTATCTCTCTGTTAATTGTTTTTGGAAATTCGTCTTTTTTGGTTTCGGGCTTGTTTTTTTTATTCTTCAATTGGATCAGAGCTTGCCCTTTATATCAAAGTTTGATTTTTTTATTTTTATTTTTTTTGGGATGTTTTGCCTTTGCATGCAAATTGGTTCACTCTGTTGTTGTTGTTGTTGCTGTTATGAATTTGCAGATGATTCTGCCCCTTTAGCTGGAAATTCAGAAAAAAAGGAATAAAGAATATTGCTGATTTTCTGGTATTTTCAGAATTTCTAGTATTTATATTGCTTATTGATTTGTTTTTGTTGTTATTTTATTTATTTGTTTATTTTTGCATTTTAGTTCCTATTTTTTTATGAGGTTATGGTTTTCCAGTTAACGTGCAAATTGGGTGAAGACCCTGAAAGGGATGATTTTTTTTAGCATAAGGTGATTACATATTCTAAAATGGAGTTTCTGAAATTGATGGAAAGAATAAAGAGATAGAGATTAGTGGCATGCCCATATTGGGATTTGGGTATAAGCTGCATGTGAAGGAATTGTGCAGTTTTTGGTTTGGAAACAGTGAAGAGTTGTTAACATGACAAAGAAATTACGGTCTGATTCTTCCATACAAGAGGATGATGAGAAAGTGAGTAGCTTTGTGAGGATGGATTCAAGGGAAGGAGTGAATGATGGTTTTTCTAGGAATGGACCAAGTGATTCGCTTCTCCCTGGTCTTATTGACGATGTTGCGCTTAATTGCCTTGCTTGGGTTTGTAGATCTGATTATACTTCGCTATCATGCATAAATAAGAGGTACAACTTGCTGATTAAGAGTGGCTATTTATCTGAGTTGAGGAAGAAATTGGGAATTGTGGAGTTGGAGCATTTGGTTTATTTAGTTTGCGATCCGAGAGGGTGGGAGGCATTTGATCCTAAGAGAAATAGGTGGGTAGTGCTACCTAGGATACCTTGCGACGAGTGTTTTAACCATGCAGACAAGGAGTCCTTGGCTGTGGGCAGTGAGCTGTTGGTTTTCGGCCGTGAATTGATGGATTTTGCCATTTGGAAGTATAGCTTGGTTTGTCGTGAATGGGTGAAGTGTGAGGGCATGAACCGACCTCGCTGTTTGTTCGGATCTGGCAGTCTTGGTTCGATTGCTATCGTTGCTGGTGGAAGCGATAGGTATGGAACTGTTCTAGATTCTGCTGAGTTGTATGACTCTTCATTAGGTACATGGGAATTGTTACCACACATGCATACGCCGCGTAGATTGTGCTCTGGTTTCTTTATGGACGACAAATTCTACGTGATTGGTGGAATGTCGAGTCCTACTGCTTCATTGACTTGTGGGGAGGAGTATAATCTTAAGACAAGAAGTTGGCGGAAAATCGAGGGCATGTATCCGTATGTCAATGGGGCTGCTCAAGCACCTCCACTTGTGGCGGTCGTGGATAATCAATTGTATGCAGTTGAGCATCTAACCAACATGGTGAAGAAATACGACAAGGACAGTAATTCATGGAGCGAATTGGGAAGACTTCCAGTTCGGGCTGATTCTTCGAACGGATGGGGCCTGGCTTTCAAAGCTTGTGGAGAGAAACTTCTTGTCGTTGGCGGACAAAGAGGTCCAGAAGGCGAAGCTGTTGTACTGAATTCATGGTGTCCTAAAACAGGTGTCAGCAATGGAACCATCGATTGGCAGGTACTTGGCGTGAAGGAGCACGTCGGAGTGTTTGTGTACAATTGCGCCGTTATGGGTTGGTCCGGGGAGATGCGTCTAGATTGACTCCACCGTGGTGCGGGTAACTTAGCTTTGAAGGGGGTTCTTCTATGTTCATTCATCTCATTTACCAAGTTAATTGTTGATGGGGGTAGCTTTCCCTAGATGAGAATTTCGGGTTCTTTTCTTTTTTAACATGGTTTATTTGGATGTGTTTCTTACTTTCACGGTCCATAATTTTTATCTGCTTTTGATGAGATTACTGAGTAGGCTTACACAGATATGTTCTGCTATCCAACTTATGTAAACCAATAAAAACAAGGGAGTTTCACTGTTTAATGCTTTGATGCTCATTCTTTGCTGCTTCTTTTAGTCTTGCAATGTATGTTAAACTTGTCAGAAATTTATGTCCACTAATCTATGATGTTATACACCTTGTCTTGTCCACATTTCCAGCTGTAATTCCTAAATTTAGGTATTGTTTGCATTTTCCTTTGTGCAAGTTGACCCAGAAATGATTCTCATCATTAATCATGATAGATTAAACAGGGAATGCTCTTGGGACCATTCTTTTTCTTTTATCACCCTATTAGCCTGCTTTACCAACTATTTTTGTAACCTAATATTTAATGTTTCACTTCCATTATCTTTAGTTGTTGGTGTATTATAATAGTAGTATATACATACTCTTCATCAATCGTTTTGCCTAGAGTCTATGCAAGGCTTTAACTAACATGTTTATGAATTATGATTCATCAGAGGGGGCTCCATGCAATGCCTACTTTATTTATATCAATGTTATTTGCCTATTATCTACCCACTTGTCTCCTTCTAAATTCTTTATGACAAAATCAAATGTTTCAGGGTTAATAAGATAATCTAATATATACATACCTACATAACCATATAATAAATAAACTAGATGACTTTTGTGTGTTGCTATTGTTATAGTTAGGATCCATCTTTTTCACTTTTGTTAGTTATGTTGAGAATGAAATCTATCTTTTCATTCAATTTGAGCAAAGCTTATTCTGCCAAGTGTTAACCATGTTGTTGGGATTGCATTGGTGATTGGTGACAGTCTCCAATGTGATTTAGAATTCTTTTGCACCAGTTATTAGGCAATAATGCATCTATTCCCTATATTGCAAAAGAATGAGATACAAAATCCAAAAGTGTTTGTATTTCGAGGAATTAATGACAAATTTAAGCTTTTTATTATTTAACTAAATTCTTTAATCTACTACTACGAGTAGTATTTCACTTGGTTCAGCTTTTAATATCTAATTATCTTTTTCTTTTGATGTAAAAAATAAAAATCCCTCATTAACACATAAAAAATCAGCTATTATTGTATATTTGTATTTTTTTTATTTTTTCATAATATCTTTAATCCCACGAGTCAAGAATTAATTCATCTAATTTCTGACATTTGTTTAAACAAACGAGTGAGTTACCATTCAATCAACCCAAGTTGGTTATACTTTTGTATATTTATAATATTATTTTTACATATTTTTTTAATTAAGCCCCACTTTGGTTCCTGAAGTCTTGTCATATTGGATATATTAAAACGACGTTTTACACGTTTTGACGCTAAAAGAGCACTAAATGATGTCATTTTAGTGTTTGAACAATATTAAAAGGGAGGGGTATAACGTTTTAGTATTGTTCAAACCCTCAAACCATGTCATTTAGTGCATTCTTTAGCGCAAAATGCATACCACATTGTTTTAATATGTCTAGCGTGACAAGGCTTGGGCTATGTTACTAACGGCGTTGAGTTTCGGCAACAGAAGATACACGAAGGACTACATTGGTGCACTTTTTTGAATCTGGAGGACCAAATTGTGACAATGGAAAATAAGGGACCAAATCAGTGCAACTCGCCAATCTCAGAACCAAAATGAGGTTTAACTCCATATTTCTTACAAAGTAATCAATCATCGGAATAATCAAATACTTTTAAGATTTTTAATCACTATCAAATATATATCTTTATACAATAATAAATTATGGCTAAATTTTTATATCCATAAAAGCATGGTTGAAAATAAAAATCATAATATAATTAACATTTTCGAAGAAAGCAATGCTTAATTATTACTTATTAGTGAAATTCCAAGGAGTGGATACAGGCTTTTTGTCTTTGATAATGGGCTTAATAATGGGCTTTTGAGGATATATGATGGGCCGACCTGGTGAACGGCCCAAATGAGTGGAACAGTGACTGAAAACAGAAGCAGTTACCGAACTTGGAAGACAGTTATGATTTGGACCCAAAGAAAAGAAGACAGTTACCATCACCTTCGCAAACACACCGCTGGAAAGAATGGAGGAAACTAACACTGAACTCTCCCCTTCTAAAACCCTAAGCCCAACCAACGGTCAAGATTCCATCATCCAATCGAATCTAACGGCTACGAACGAACCTGAAACCCACACTGAAAATCAGATCCCTGAAGCTGAACATCAAAGTGACGTCGTTGCAGGGGAGAAACGCAAGAGGGACGACGACGAAGCTGGAGAAAGCGTTGACGGCGGCTCCGGCGCCAGCGGCGAAGATCGTTCGCTCCATCCGCTGTGGAAGACCAGCCTCTGTTCCTACTTCAGGCGCCATGGCAACTCCTGCAGCCACGGAACCGCGTGCCGCTTCGCGCACGGCGAGGAGGAGCTTCGCATTCGGCCTGACAACACGTGGGACCCGACGTCGGAGCGAGCGAAGAAGGCGCTGAAGTCCGAGAACGGCGAGAGGTGCGGCGTTTCCGAGGAAGTTATGATGACTGAGGCAGTCGTTGACGACGACGATGGTGGCGATGAAGAAAATGGCGGTTCCGGCGGATCCAACCACGCGCTTAGCAAGTGCTTGGTGCATTTGCCGAGGAAGTGGTGCTCTGATAATCTGAGGAGTTTTCTCAATGATGCGGTGAAGAATTCACTTCAACAATTTTTCTTAGTTAGGAGTTAGAACTTTGATGTTTTGCGTAGTGAAGCATTTGATTATGTTTTTATGCTTCGGTTTCCAGGGTATACGATTTAAGCATGCAAAGAAGAAGAAAGGCATGATGGTAGGTTTCGTTAGTTTTGAAGATGAAGAACAAATGCAGAGTTCATCAAAGGTAGTTATGAGTTTATGAACTGTGATCATTTTACTTTTTATTGATTCCTTGGTATGTAAGAATCAAACCGGCTACTGGTAATGTTGGAATCTATCAATTTGATAGGATCTAGAAGGAAAATCGATTGGGAATAAAAGGTTGAAGGTTGCAGATGTTATTCCTAGATCGTTTGAAAAGAACAGTAACTCCAACGCTGGTTCAGTTGCTACATTGAATGAGGAGAATGCGGGGGTCGATGTCGATCCAAATGTGACGGTGGAAGCTGGAGCTAACAGTGATAATTTGGCAGCCAATGGTTCATTGTCAAAGACAAAGAGTTTGCGAGATGTAGTGACTCCTCTAGCTCATATGGCTTATGCTGATCAGCTGGAGCAGAAAAAGAACTCTATCATGCAGATGCTCAAAAAACTTGTAAATCATGATTATTTCTAGTTTTTCATTATAGTTTTATCAGTTGTACTCAGTTCTTATTTGAACCCCCATTTTTAATTTAAATGTTTTGGTGGCAGACTAGAAATGCTCGCAAAGCTTGTCCAAATGGTGTTTCTTTCCCTGACTGGATTGTCAAGTCTAGGGAAATAGGTACAGTTTGTCTCTGAAATTACCTCCAAATATGCAAGAACAATTTCCATTCTAGTATCGGAGTTCAAGATTGGATGAAGGTCTTATTCTGGAAAAATAGGAGTATATAACAATGATGTTTTCTTCATAAGTCGATACAATCCCCAAAGATTTCGCTTAGAAGAAAGATGGATTATATAGAAAATATATAAAGATGCACACTGCAGTGTAAATATTAATGGCTCATCTGTTTTCCGTTTTCCTTTTCTTGCTCTCCCTTTTGCAGGTGGTCTTCCGTGCAACCTAGAGGGTATTATTGCATCACCTATTGTAAATGGATATCGTAACAAGTGTGAATTTTCAGTTGGTTATTCTCTTGAAGGCAAAGTTACAGTTGGCTTCATGCTTGGAAACTTCAGGTAATATTTTATTTATGTATTTTTTTTTTTCTGTTTGTGTAGTGCTTTGCTTATGAGTTATATGCTAATATATTATTACAGGGAGGGTGTAACTGCAGTTGAAGAAGCAGTGGACTGCCCCAATGTTTCTACAATTGCTGGCAAATATGCTACTATCTTTCAGGAATTTCTGCAGCAATCTGATTTACCAGTCTGGAACAGATTTAAAAATTCCGGATTTTGGCGTCAATTGACGGTATAATTTGCCGGAGTTCATGTTGAGAATCTTATGTTGATGTTACTTATTATTTTCCAATGTGGTCTGAATATCTGATTTTATAATTAATTATTTAACTTATAAAAGCTAACTAATTTTCGTGTTTCTCTCAAGGTTCGAGAGGGGAGGACAAATGGGAATGTTGCTGATGCTGAAAGTTTTGGTGGTATTGCAGAGGTCATGCTTATTGTGCAGGTTAGTTTCTATCTCCTCATAAAAATGATGTTGGTATTCATCCTTTGTGGGGGCAGGGGATAGTGATAGTTTCTTTGTCCGCAATCGACATGTGAAACAAGAACCCTGGTTATATGAAGGTTATGGTATAAGTAACCTGCTTTTTTCCATTATCTTTTTAAAATAAATATGCCAACCATAGCTTCTTGCCTTGATTATAGGTTTCTACTGCTGGTTTTGATGACACAAAAGTATCTGGTGAATTTAAGAGGCTTGCTCAGGCATTTGCTGTGGGAGCTACTTCACATGGTCCAACGTTGCCTCTCACAGCTCTGGTTGTACAGGTAGTAGCCCTTCCCAAGTTTCTGCTGTCAGACATTGATAAATATTGACTACATATGCATATCCATGGTGTTTCTGTTCCATTGTTTGCTAGATAGTAGTATATATGTTCTCTCTATCTGAGCATCAGTAGATTAGATAATTTTTTCTTCCAAAACTGTTGTGATGTGATCATTGGTTTTACATGTAGGACCACCAAGGAATATCCAATGTAGCACCAGCTGATGCACCACTGCATTTGCTTCCCATCCGTAAAACAGGTGACCTTGAGATGGATGAAAATGCAGATGCCATGGATGTAAGAATCCATGATTATATAAGCAATCTCCGTTTCTCTATATCTCCAACAGCATTTTTTCAGGTTAGGATGGAAATCCTTGTTTAATTTGTTTTGCTCTGAATTCTTGTGAAGATTTCTTTTTTCCGGTGGTATGTTTCTTCTAGATGGAATTTTGAGTCTACTTCTACTGCAGGTTAACACTCTTGCAGCTGAGAAGTTATACTCACTTGCTGGAGATTGGGCATGCTTAGGTCCTGATACATTGTTGTTTGATATATGCTGTGGGACAGGAACCATTGGTCTGACATTAGCACATCGAGTTGGTATGGTAATAATCATCATTTAAATTACTTCCTTTCTTACTTTGTAGTGATTGCTTTTGCTGAGGGTAAACAATATATTCATACTAGACCTGGTTTTCTAAATCTAGTATATGAATTAAGACCTTATTTTTGAAGTTCCCTATTTTTGTTGATTTGTTTGAGCCTCATTTGTGCTTGATTTCTTCCAGGTGATTGGCATTGAAATGAATGCTTCTGCTGTAGCTGATGCTCATAGGAATGCTGAGATTAATGGCATAAAAAATTGCAAATTTATATGTTCAAAGGTAAGATCAGGATCCTTGATTTTAAAATCCTGATAATATCTCATGGCTGCTAGAAATAAGGTTGGAAACTTGAAATTATGGAGGGTATTTCATTTCTTAGTACTGACAAATTCTATTTTCTGATGGAAAATTTTTTTGTTTGATGTTATTGTTGACTTGTAATAACATTGCTACTTTTGCATGCTGGCATTTATATGAGGAAACAGGCAGAGGACGTGATGGGATCTCTGTTGAAAGAATACCTAAATGTGCCTAAGGAACAAGTTGATGACCCTAAAATCGCTGAAAGTAGCAATGATATTTCTGAGTGTGGCGATCTCCAAGAGCCTGAGAATGGTGAAATAGCTTCTCATAGTTCCGAAAATAGCAACGGAGAAGTTGGAAGTGAGGTTCAGAATTGTAGCGGTTCTGAAAACGGGAATACTTCTGCACAAAATAGCTCTGAAGGTGCTAATACTTCCGCACAACACTTTAAGAATGTCGTCGCTATTGTTGATCCTCCACGTGCAGGACTTCATCCCACTGTAAGAACCATACTCTGTTGTTCCATCCATCTCTGTTTATATTGCAACTGATTATAGTCTTATGTTGCTTGATCTATTCACTTATATTTGAATTTCTGACATTCAAATTGCGAGTTGCAGGTGCTTAAAGTTTTGAGAACTCATTCACGCCTCCGCAGGGTCGTGTGAGTTACTGTTCTGAAATATACCATATTCTTATTCAATTAACATCTATTTCTCCATGTAACCTAATTATGCACCTTTAAATGCAGTTACATATCCTGTAATCCTGAAACTTTGGTGGCAAATGCTATTGAGCTTTGCACTCCATCTCCCATAAAAATGGAGAAAGGAAATAAAGACAACAGAGGATGGAGAAACATGAGCAGTGCTGGTCTAGCAAGGCATAGAGCCAAGTCTATGCCCATCTCAGAGGCGTTCCACCCTGTAAAAGCAATGGCTGTTGATCTTTTTCCACATACTCAACACTGTGAATTGGTTATGCTACTTGAGAGGTAACTGGACCAGTCAGCATCATGGTTTAGGCTTTTCTAATTTGGTAGGTTCTCCAACTTATTCTGCCGACATTTTTTTGGGGTGGCATTGAATACTAGGTGGTGGGTGTTACTATATGTTTGATCTTGCTTACTTTGAATCAAAATCTTCAACATTAAGTATTAATATGTTTCCTTTTTAAGCATTATCTGTGTGGAGATTTTCTTTAGTTTTGTTACTACATCTTCAAAGTCATTGTTTAATCGTAATTTCTGTTTGGGACCTTGTAGCTTTATTTTAATAGACATCTCTACTTTTAAGTTAACTATTTAAACAACAATGTTATTTAGAATAAAGTAAGAGATAAAGAGACACCTTTCCTTCCATCTGAGTTGGACTTGTAGTTTCTTCTAAATTTCAGAGGAAGAAAAATCAGAAATGGGTCTTGGAGCTGTTTGACAAATGGAAGAGAGTATTAGGCTATTAGCAGTTTAAAATTGAGGTTTGACAATGAAATGTTTCTTTTCCACATTGCATTCCATATGTTTAAATTTAATTAATTAATTACTGGCTGCTAAAGTTAGGGATGGTGGGTAATGTGGTCACTGGTCACTATCAAGCACAATTATTTGGGTAATCAAATAACCGATGTCAATAATTTTATGAGGTGAGTGTTTCTGGAAGAAACAAGTGAACTACGAGTAAACATCTTATTCGGAAAGCAGATTAATAGTTCAAGTGTTAAATGAAATGACTGAATTGTTATTTGTTACTGTATTAACTAATAACCTTTGGACCTAATAAATAATTACTTAAAATTTCTGTGTTATTTAAAATAAATATTTTATTTAAAAAAGATCGTTTAGCTTCTTCACTCTGGCTTCTTTTTTTCTTTTAATTCATTCTACTTCTCTCCCTTTTTTCCCCCTCAACACTCTTTTCATGTTTTGTGTTTGATTTTATATTGTTTGTATTTTTATTATTTAAAAATAATAACTTCTTAAAGAATGGAGTGGAATTTAAAAATACTTATTTATCTAATATTTTTGCGAAGAGTAGTAAAGTAAATAGACATTAGATAGACCATATGATAAAAAAAAAAAATCCACGTGGTTTCAAAATTATACTCACATTTAAGTATTACAACTACGAGCCACTTGCTTTTTTTATTTTTTTATTTTTTATTTTGGTGACTTTGCTCCCATGACTTTGGATGAGCCGTTGAGGGCTTCACCTCCTCCATTGGCATTTTTTATTAACAAAAATATTTTTTCTTTTTTTTTTTATTAAATAAAGAAACTATCCTTGATAAGTATCTTCCTTTCTCCACTATCTTTTGACCAGTCTTGTACCTAAACAAAATACAATTTCAAACTGTTAATTTTTTTTCCCCTTCCAAGTTGGCTTTGTTGATGGCTGGCTAGTTGGCAAGAGTGTCTTTATCCTCACTGCCACAATATAAAAACCTACTTTCTTTTGTTGACTAACTGATTCATATCATATCATAACATATTGTAACTTTACCTTAGAAAACCATAAAATCATCCACATTCAGGTCCACTTGTCCACTATCTCATTCTCAACCTTGGGAGTGTAAAAGGCTAAGGTTATACACTTATACTCATTCATTCATTCTTTGAATTTCCCATCTTTTTAATTACATCATTTTGCTTCACTTCCATATCCATCATGAATAACTAACTTTATGATTTAAGAGATACTTGTTGTAGCTCCCATATTTATATCTCTTCCAATCAAAAGCTTCCCTCTTACAAACTTAGAATATATAGTTGTGTCAAAATATGAAAAAATTAAAAAATTCCTCTAATTAATTAATTTAAATGGGCCAAATATTAAAAATTCGAATAAAATTCTTCAAATTTTGTCTTATACATGTAGCATTGGTTAACAACAATTTTTTTTAAATAAAATATAAATTTATAAATTAGTTTTTACCTTTTAGTCTAAAATATCTTCTCCAATTCAAGTATATCATCATAAAAAAAATATATATATATTTATTTATATCTATAGTACGTAGTTTACCAAACTTAGATGATATCCATTTACATTTGGGAATTGGGAAAATGACTAAAAAACATAGCATTCATGACGCCTTGACATCTCAACTATCGTGGCTATGCGATTTCCTTATCATGAAAATACATTGAATATTGGTGATGGTGGCTAATGTTTTTATGGCTATGGTCCATAAGATTGAAATCATGACACGTCATATTGATTGTTATGTAGGTTAAATGATTAAAGATTCATAAACAAACAAAATGAAATATAAGTTTGATTTCGTTTCGATTAATAAAAAATAAAAACTATATATGACACATAAGAATGCTACTTGTGTGTCTCTCTCACGTAATCAATATATATTGAAATTTGAAAGTTCATTTTTATGAAGGGGAATTCAAAGGGTATAATACTCTTGAATTTGAACCCTAGATAGTTATTATTATTTCATTTTTTTCCACCAAATCAGAACCTCAATCTTATAAGCATCTCATGACAAAAGCAAAAGTAGTGGTGTTTATTCATTAAACTTTTCTAAATAATCATATGAGCATCTAGTGGTAAATATATATGCTTATTATTGTTATTATGTTTGTCGAGCCCCTAGGTTTTGATACTTTAATTCAAAATTTTGTGGAAGCAAGGAAAGTAAAAAAAAAAAAGGTAAAAAGGACATCTATCTTTATAATAATAATAATAATAATGCATGGAGAAAACAATAAAGAAGAATGATATCTTGATCTTAATTAATTTTACCCTACATACACTGACCATATATTATAACCTCAAAAATATTTTGTAACAAAAAAAAATTAATAAAAAATAAATAAAATTTATCTTATTTAATATTTATTAATTTTAATAATATTTAATAAATACTAAATAAAATAAATTTTAATTTTTTCTGTCTCTTTTAACATTTAGTGTTATAACATATTCTCCTTTTTAATTTTTTAATCTTGCTGAAGAATGAATTGAACATGATTGAGTAGCACTAAGAAATTAGTATCTAATATATATTATTATCCAAATGACATAAGTCTTATATATTGGACTATTGAGTAAGGTACCAATAAGTGCCAATTAATTAATTAATTAATCGTGAACATTATTTTATTTAATTACTATTACCAGCGTAGAAGAATTGACTTTAAATCTACATGAAGTTTATATGGTAACAAAATTTCCAATATAAAATAAGGAATTGGTACAAAGTACACCCACCTTTATTGACATATCTAATTGTTTAGCTTAATGATGCTTAAATTCAATAATAATCATGCATATGCGTGTGTATGTGATTCCTATTAGTTTAACATTAATTAGTATAAATTATGTGTATATCACTAATTAATTGTGTGGTGGGGTTGGAGTATTGTTTTTTACTGTTGATTCAGCTGGCAGAACTGAACTTCATTATTTCTTTGAGTTAACTCTTAACTATATAATTTGAATATTTAAATACATATTAATCATTAATTGAATTGTAATATTCACTATTATTTATTTATCATATTTTCTTTATCTTTAATTTACATAAATACGAATCTAGGTGGCCAAATAATATTCTTGCGATAAAAGTGTCCAACCTTAGGTGGCTAGCTTAGAAAATTATATTTCTTGTGGACTAATATATATTTCATATATTTAATTTATATATAACGGTTTTAATATTATATTAATTTAAATATTAAATAGAACAAGTTAAACAATGGTCACGTTAATCATATCATATCATAAATTATGCATTTCTTGACAGTGGCTGTTTACAAACACTCCTACATATTAATATTTTAGTGTGTTTTTTTTTTGGTCAAAATTAAGTTGACCTAATTTGACCATATTACACACATGATCTGATGCCTTTTGATTTTTAAATAACCATAAGATAATTTCCTCTGCAATTTAGATAATATAACAACTTATTATAATTTCTTTGTTTAATTTAAGTTTTCAATTGATAAAGCTAAATAATATTACTTTTCATCACATAATTTTTAGATTAGACCTAAATGAAATATGCGACAAAAAGATTTTACGGTGAAAAATCATACAAGATACAAAAAATATTTTAGATTTTATTAACATCTACTAACAAATAATAACAAAAAAAAATCCAAATAGAACTAATTTCTACCGGATTCAATTAATGTTCATGTACATGTGCATGCATATAGAGAGAATAACAATAATATTCTACATTCAATTAATCTCTTCAATATTTTCATGTGCATGCATGCATATATTATGATGAATTTATGCTATTCCTGCCTGTTCCCTTCTGTGAAAAATTCGTGATGATGTAATTAAAATGAATTTTTTTGTCTAACAATACCAACCAAATAATGTTTTTTTATTTAACTTTGAGTAAAGTATCATTTTTGTCCGCAACGTTTGGAATAAATTTTAAAGTTGTCCCTAACATTTAAATCGTCCTATTTAACTCCCTACCGTTTCAAAATTGACTCAATGTTATCCTGTCGTTAGGGATCTGTTAACGGAATTGACGGCGGGACAAAATTGAGACAATTTTAAAACGTTAGGGATCTAAATAAGACTAAAACGTTGGGAACAAAAACGATACATAAAAAAATTTTAATTTTATCCTTCACTAATATCAATTTTTTATGTTACATAGTTATTCAATTATTTTTTAACCATATTTAAGTAAATTACACTTAATTACATTACTTTGATTCTAAATTAATTAATTTTTTATAATTGTACTTTTAAAGATTTTTACTCATCATAAAATATTTATAAAATGACTAGAATTACATTATTTTATTGTATATGTATCATTTTTTTCTCACAAGTTTATGTACTAATCATTCTTCAAATATTTTATGATGAGTAAATATTTTTAAGAATAAAATTATAAAAAAATAAATTTAATTAGAATAAAATTAATGTGATTAAATATAATTTACTTAGATGTGATTAAAAAATAATTGAATAACCATGTATCATAAAAATTTGATATTATTGAAAGATAAAATTAAAATTTATTTATATGTATTGTTTTTGTCCCCAACGTATTCATCCTATTTAAGTTCCTAACATTTCAAAATTGTCTCAATTTTGTCCTGCCGTCAATTCTGTTAACAGATTTCTAACAGTAGGACAACATTAAGTCAATTTTGAAACGTTAGTAACTTAAATAGAACGATTTAAATATTAAGGACAACTTTAAAATTTATCCCAAACATTGGAGACAAAAATAATACTTTACTCTTTAATTTTTTTCTTTTTATTTTACCTATTTGGACTCTGAACAAACTATGTCACAATAATTGTGTGTATACAAAAGAAGGTTGATTTTTTCACAAAAAAAACAGGAATATAATATGGCAAAAGTTGCGTGACATAATTGCCATTATTTGCATTAATAATCTCATCCATAATGGGAGGTGGGGATAATAAGAACTAGGCCTAAACGTGGTTGGATAATTAAAAGATTTAAAAGAATTGAATTGATGTACAAATAAATATATATAGTAATATAGTTGAAGTATGAGTAATGATTAGAGTAATACTTTATTTTTAATTATGTTTATAATTTTTAAATAAGAAAAATTTTAAAGATATATTTATTTTTAAAATATAAAAATGTTAAAGATATAATTTTTTATTATTTAGAAATTAAAAAGATAATTAGGAAAACTATTTAAGACGCATAATCATTTCTTGTTGAAGTATTAATGCATAAATACAGTAGTGTAATTTGAAAAAAAAAATCTTATAAAAGAGAAAGATAGTTAAGAAAAAAAAAATACAAAGTTTAACTTTATCTATCTTCACTAAGATTGCTTTATCTTTTTCTCCCTCTTTTGAATCTTTATTCCACACACACATACTAGTAAATTCTATTTTTTCCTTATTAAAAAATTCATTGTATGTGGATAATTTAGAAGTTTGCTAATTAGTGTTAAGAAATAATAATAAAAAAAAACACAAAATAATTAGGTAAAATATCAGTACATCAAAATCAAATTTATTTATTTAATGTATATCTCTAGTACCCATTTTATTTTGTTCATGAAATTAAATCCATACTTTAATTTTCAACATTTAATGAAAATGACACTTCACATCTAATCTACTTCACTAGTATTGCAATCTTATTTGAATTCTACTTAGAGAGAATCTACATCCAATTCCAACACAAACACATAACTCACTCGTAATTTATTTCAACCATGTTAAAAATACACACAAAATAAAATAAGTCTAAAATACACATCAAAATACGGAATCAGTCATTAATATAAATTTTACATTAAAATATATAAAATTAATAATTAATAATTAATAATTAATATAAATATATATTAAAATAAAATAAATTATACATATATTTGTATATAAATATACAATAATTAATTTAGTAGATAATTTATAATGAGTATGTNCTAAAAAATTGGATGAAGTATTTGTCTTTATATAAAGTTGATAATTAAAAACTGTTAGATATCAATTTAATAAAATCTGTCAAATCATCTAACATTATCAACTTCACATGCACGTGAGTTTTTGCTAAAAAGGTATTTTTTCTGACAAAACGATAAATAGATCTTTGATTTTTTAGGTCTAGTTTGGATAAACAATTTAATTAAGTTTTTTTTAAAAAATAGTTTAAATAATAAATGACTATGTTAAAAGTAACTTATAAATAAATTATTTCGTATTTGGTTTTTTTAGTTCTAAAAATATTTATTTTAAAAGAAATGTGATAAAAAGTAATAGTATGATGAGAGAAGTAATTTTTTAACTTCTCTATAAAATCCTAAATAATTTTTTAAAAAACTGTAATTTAATTTTGAAAATTGTATCAGATATTAATACTACTACTTTTCATAAGTCAAAATCTATAAAAAAAGTTACTTTTAAAGCTTCTCAAATAGGCCCTTAGTCCGTAGACATTTAAGTTTTTGAGAATTTAAAAATATATTTAAGTCCTAACTTTCTCAAAATCTGTACATATCGTTTTTTAGTCTAATTTGTCTTATTTTAAAAATTCTCTCACGTATATTTTTTTATATCGGCCAGGTCAATATAACTGAAACTATGTTTAATTTTTTATTTGAGTCCGAGAGATCTAAGTAAACTAAGAAATTAATATGCCTATATTTTGAAAAAATAAAAAAACTTAAATATATTTTTAAATTTTTAGAGACTTAAATATTTAAAAACTAAAAGATCAAAAGACCTATTTATTATTTTTTTTAATATTTCAGATACTTTTTTTTCTTTTTCTTAATTTCGGATTAGAACGAGAAAAAAAGGTAGTGTGTCCGCGCGCATTGAATTGAAGAACGAAGAAAGGAAGGAAGTGTGAGTAATGGAAAGATAGTGTGAGTAGGCCAACAAGGCTTCCCCACCATTCACTCACCCTCCTCCTCCTTCTTCTTCTTCTTCTTCTCCTTCTCATAAATGCTTCCTATTTCTCTTCCTATACACTCTCTCACTTCATCTTTCATCATTAATCACTGACCCATTGACTTACTTCCTCTCCTTTATTCACATGATTGCTTCCTTCTTCTTCTGTTGAAGAAAAGTTTGTTTTTTTCGCTCGGTTTTGGAAATCCAAGTTCTGGGGTTATTCTTTTCTGGTTCAGTAAGATGAGTTCTCAGGAAAAGTCTCTGACTTTGGGTGGACATGAACAACAACATGCTGGTGCTGATGCTGATGCAGCAGCTTCTTGCAGAAGAACAGTTTCTCTGCCAGCTCAAAAGGTATTACTATTGCAGAAGAACAGGTTCTGCTTCTGATTCTCTGCCTTTCATGATGGTTGGCTTCTTTGTTGATTTTTTTTTATTTTTTCCCTCCTTTCTTCTTTTTTCTTCTGATTTCTCTTGTTTTTCTATGATTATCCATGTCATCTGTTGGTGCTTTTCTTTCACCTTCTATTTGTTTTTATGTTATGTTTAGTTTAGTTGATGATTCCTCAGACTGAGGTTTTTTTTTTCAAAGTCATGTGTAGTGTTTTTGTTTGATATATCATAGACATGATCCCAATACTAGAACTAATTAGTTATGGTTGCAAAGTTTCCTTTTTTTTGTTTTATGTTATAATAGATTTAGTTTTTCTATTTATAGCACTCGGAGCTGGATTAGTCTGATTTAATTTTATTTGAGGGATATTATAAGATTTAGTATCTTTGATAGTGTGAATCTTATTCCTGTTAATTGCTTTGGCTGTTCTTCCTTATGCTTGTGCTGTGGATGAAAGCTGAGTTCAGTTTGAGTATCCTTCAATTTTTCTCCTAATTACTAAATTAAAGAAGAATTCATCACTCTAAAAGCATTAATTAACTTACCCCGTGGCTTGTGTCTGTTTGAATCTTTTGCTAGATTGCTCAGAATTTTACTTTGCACTTTGATTTTGAGATGGTGTGTCTTTATCTTTAATGGTATTGAATGTTGTTTTGAAAGTGGGATTTTCTTCCAAGTTGTTGTGCTTATAATAGAGAAGGGCACAACAATTACTGATTCTTGAGGTTATGATGATGTAGTGATTCCGGGTTAGTGTGCAGCAATGTAGTTTGTAATTTCTGTTTACATGTTTGCAGCAATGTAGTTCAGACTGTTCAGTTGTACTTCGATGTTCACATGACCGATTTTATCAAATTCCTATGTCATCTTGATAGGTTGATGATCCAATGGGGATAACCGAAGAAACCATGCATGTTCCTCCAAGGAAGCGACAGAATCTTCTCCTAGAAATTCCCTCAAGAACTCCAGAAGAATGCTCCCAAGATTATGTGGCAATCAAAATGCCAATGACACCAAGTCCCACTCCCACCCCAAAGAGAGTGAACTTTCTCATATCTTCTCGCTCGGTCGATGCTCCTATGCATACTTCTCCAGGGCCTTCAGCTTCAAAAGGAAGATCATCCATAAGAAGCATTCTACCGAAATTGAGCTTCAGGTATCGGCCACCAACGGATACTGAAAAGGGTACTACTTCAGCACAAGAAGGTTCCTCTTCAGGTCATCGCGAAAAGCCATCAATCTCAAGATCACTATCCCTTAGTAAGATATTTACTCCTAGGATTAAAAGAACATCATCATTACCACTAGGAGAAATGGGACATTCAAATCCAGAATCTGCTCATGGTGGAAGTGTTGGTGGTCCTCTAAATGTAAGATTTCAACCATCACAATGATATAAGTTCAAAATGTTTTGATAATTGTAAGGTGTCTTTGATCTTCTGTAAGTAATAATAAGAACATAATGATTTATGCATTACCTGCTACTTACATTGAACATTATTTGAGAGCAATATTTTTTAAGTTCTCTTTATATAGTGTTTCCTCTGGCACCCTTTTAATCTGTTACCTTCTTTTGCAGAAAGGAGAGCCGCAGCGTAAGATAGCTCGCTCGCTTTCAGTGCCTGTCAATAACAAAGATAAAGGCATAAGGAGGATGGATTCATTTTACCGTATTGTTCCTACCACCCCTCGAGTAAAGGAAGGAAATGCATTGTCATCCACATCCCCAACAAAGAATTCCGGTATATCATCATTTGCACTCGTGAAAAAATAGTAGAACTTTGCATGTTAAATCCTTAATAGGACTCTGTAGTCTGGACTTTTAACTTGCTTTAAATCGGTCCAGAAATTAATGACGCGGATGATGATGACGGAGAAGATATACCTGAAGAAGAGGCTGTGTGTAGGATTTGTCTGGTTGATTTATGTGAAGGAGGTGAAACCTTCAAGTTGGAATGTAGCTGCAAAGGAGAACTTGCTCTGGCTCACCAAGAATGTGCAATTAAATGGTTTAGTATCAAGGGCAACAGAACCTGTGATGTATGCAAGGAGGATGTTCAGAACCTACCTGTCACTTTATTACGGATCCAAAGTGTTCGAGGCCGGAATCCAGGAATAAGTAGGACACAGCTCGAAGATGTAAACGGATACAGGCATGTCTAGCTACTTTCATCTGATACAAAAGATCATAACTGGCTTATGAAACAAACCATCTATTCTTAACGGATTTGATGTACCATAGTTATTACTACAGAAGCAGACTCTTAATTTATCTGTTTTTTTTAATAGGGTATGGCAGGAAGTTCCGGTGCTTGTCATTGTCAGCATGCTTGCCTATTTCTGTTTTCTTGAGCAGTTATTGGTAAGAAGAGCAATCCTATCAGAATTCTTAAGAAGTTACAATGTTCTATGAGCTGAGTTATTTGAATCTTTGCAGGTCACGAAAATGGGAACCAGTGCAATCGCCATATCTCTTCCATTTTCCTGTGTGCTAGGCCTACTTTCCTCCATGACATCATCAACCATGGGTAGGTTCTGCAAAAAAATTGATATTGTCAGCAATCAACATAATTTTGAAGAACACCATGATTTGTATAACTGATTGGAACCCTTACAAATGTGTATAGCAATCAAAGTTATTTATAGTGGTTCTGTTCATCTAAAATGATGTGCCAATGCTAATGGATTTTTTACACTAAATGGTTCTCATTCATGATGACATCTTTTTCTTCTTTATGCCAACTTCAATTTTTCTATGCCAACTCTTGTTTATTTTCTCTTTTGTTTGGTTCTAGTGAAGAGCAGGTTCATCTGGATTTATGCATCTGTCCAGTTTGCACTTGTGGTTCTTTTTGCGCATATATTTTACTCCGTGGTAACTTTTTTTTTTCTGATTAATCCCTTGAATGCATATACTTATATATGAATCAAGCACTAATAACAATACAATAAGACTAGCATTCTGGCTTATTTTGATGTCTTTTTCAACTGCAGGTTCATGTGCAACCAGTTCTGTCAATCCTTCTGGCAACATTCGCCGGTTTCGGTGTGGTTATGAGTGGAAGTTCTATTCTTGTTGAGTTCTTCAGATGGAGAAGAAGATGGCAACAACAACAACAAGGTCCACAACTGATGACACAACCTCGGCCTGCAAATACGCCGCGTCCGGTGGTGCCTCCGAACCAGAATCAAACTGTGGAACAAGATCAAGAGAACTCAACTCAAAGCTGAAATTATTTTGTGATTCTTGTGGTTTCTTCCTAAGGGCTTATTGCTTTTCTTTTCTTGGATTTGGAAGTAAATTATTGTGTATAAGTTAATCAAACTTTGTTGCTCTCCATCATCTACACTGAACTTCACTGTACAGCTTATGGTTTAGAAATAGATTGACTTAGAAAATAGATGCTGCTTCTCTTTCTCAAAGAATTTGTTTTTGTTTTGTTTTGTTTTGTTTTGTTCTGTTTGTAGGAGTATTTCAGCAATGTTAGAACCAGAAGGCTTTCCAAGCCTTCTTTTTTGTAGTTTTGGGTGAGAGACAAAAGATTGAGGAAAATGTTTGTTGTGTTACAAGTTGATGATTATTTTGATGAGCTCATACCAAATGTAATGATGTAGTCAACCTAAATAGAGTTCTATTATGCATTTTTCTAAAGCAATTTTCTGTTCTTCACTTGTATTTAGTTATATATTGTTGTTGGGGGTTTGAATCCCGCCTTGTACATGCAGCAATCTATTGGCCAGCGACAAACTCTTAAATGGAGTTCAGTACCGCGATGGATTAGTCCTTAGTCTGCCGGGCTGAGGGGATACCGTGAGAAATCAAAAGAAAAAAAATATTATATATTGTTGCATTTACAATAGTAACTTTGCTTTTGTATTTTATATCCACTGTTTTAAATAATAATCATGTTATGTATATACTAAAAATTAGTCTCTACTCAATTATTGCATATAAAAATACATATTTGATATCTAATGAAAAGTTATTATATTATTCTAAACAAGAACGATTATTCGATTATTGCAAGTTTGACTATTCTATTATGATATATTTGATTATTTTAGTAATTGTTTTTTAGTCTAAAAAAATGTGAGAATTAATAGTATAAATATATACAAATATATAGTGATTAATGTTTAGTCTATGTAAAATAGTTTTGTTTAAATAATTATATATGATTATATAATATTATTAGGGTAGTAAAATCAAACTCTTTCTACATTAAATTATAGGCAATTGAATTATAACATTACATCATCACTTATGAGGAATCTATTCCTTTTATTTTAGTTTTGCTAAAACCATCACTATACTACTACAAATTTTCAAATTTTGATATGATAATGATGATTTAAAGTATGTTGAAAAGGGGTTAGGAAAGTAAAAGTAAAGTGGAAATAGTGAACACACGTGCACTGGTTTTGTTGGATTGGCATCTAATCATATTTTACTATGACAAGATGAATACCCAAATTATGTTAAGATACAACAATTCATTATTTTAACTTTTTGTTGGTTTTCCATATTTATTGAAATATAATTTCTTTCTTTCTTTCTTTTTTATTTTTTTTATCATTTACACTTGATTAGAAATATTAAACTCTACCAATAATATTAGGTGAAAACTCATGTGAAGTCAACTTCACGTGAAATTAATACCTGAGAGTTATTAGATAAAAATTTAGTCAAATCAGTCAAATTATCTAACGATTTTCAGTATCAATTTCACATGAAATGGACTTTTTCACCATAATATTATACAGTCTGAACTGTTGAAATTATATTATAAATATAATAAAATATTATATATATTTAAGTTGCAACGTTGGAACAATTCCTATTGTTTTTGGTCAGAAATAACTCCTCATAAAACAATGGGATTTTGTACAATGTTTGACCTAAAAAACAATTGATGAAGACCGTTGACCAAAATACAACAAAGATGAAGACTTTACTAAGATTGAGGCATGAGGGTGTGTTGGTGTTAGTTGGAGTTCATAACATCGTGTAGCACGTGCTTAATGCCTACCCAGTACCAACTCCAATTCTATGATAAAAATGTGAACTCTAATTAAGAATTTATTATTAACTGATAAATTGTCGTTTATACAGGATATAATTTAAATTTTTAATATTTATTTAAATAGATCAATAAATTGATTGTTCGATTAATCTAAATTTATTTAAATATTAATATATAATGTATTAGTTAATTTAGTTAATCATATCTAATTATTTATCAAATATCATTCATTTTCAATAACTAATTAGATAAATAATTAACTAGAACTAAACTTAACACATAAATTTAATGGAGATTCTTAGATAGTGTTTATTTTTTTAAAATCAAAATTAAGAAATTAGAACTCAATTTAGTGACAAAAATTAAAACTAAAATTTCAGTTTTAAATACAAAAATTTTAATCTTTTCAGTATCTTCAAAAAATAAAAACATAAAAAATAAAAACTAAAATTATAATAATATTTTTTTTAAAATATCCTGAATTAACTTTTTAAATTCTAAATTTACTCCTCAATTTTTATATTTATCTTAAACTAAAGATAATACTCCATTTGATATATTTTATATTAAACACAATACAAAAATTTAGTTTAGCCTTTGGCATCTCTATCTCCTCGTTTGAATCTTTTTGGACCTGTTTGAAAAGCTTTAGAAGTAACTTTTTTGAATTTTTGACTTATGAAAAATAGTAGCATTAATGTTTAGTGCAATTTTTAAAATCAAATTGTAATTTTCTAAAAAATTATTTAGAAATTTATTAAAAAGTTAAAAAAATGACTTCTCTCATAATACTACTACTTTTTATTATATTTCTATAAAATAAATATTTTTAAAACTAAAAATCTAAATACAAAATAATTTATTTATAAGCTACTTTTAATATAAACATTTATTATTTAAATTATTTTATCAAAAAAATCTTAATTAAACTGTATATCCAAATTAAGCCTTAGTCATAACAAACTAACTTTTGGCCATTTTCTCTTCACTAACAGGTCAGTTTTCAATAACCCATGCAATGTTTTTTTTTTTTTCTTTTCTCTAATGACAATGGCAATTGATACAGTGAACTCTCAAATCCCATAGCCATCTTTTTCAGAAGTACTTGTCAACGTTCAACACTTTCTTCCTCCGTTTCCTTCAAGTTACAACATTAAATATATGTTATCTCTATGGTCAAATGCTGTTAGTTTTAATTTTCTTCCTAATATTATTATTAATTAACAAAGTTGTCAAAGTAGCAGCCCAAGTAGCCAATTGAAAATGTATGAACAATTCAACACAAACATTTATATATAATTATAGAGAGAGAACTTTTGCATGTGGCTGAAACTTGAATATTTGTGATTCCTATATCTATTTATTTGACTTTCAAGTTTGAACTCCATCTTCATCAAGCTTGTGTTGTGCTTCAACAATGGCTACTACTACTACTGGGGTACTGCCACCTTCATTTCCTTCTCTAAAGACTAAGGATGATCATTCAGGTTTGGGGTCTGTGAAAAGTTTGGATTTTGTTAGAGTTTCTGATTTGAAGAGAATGAAATCTAGAAGAACAAAGATGATCTCAGTTATAAGGAACTCATCAAGTAGTGGCCAAGATATTGTTGATCTTCAACAATCATCACAAGGAAGCCCTCTTTTAGGTAAACATATGTTCTTGGTTTTATGTTTGTTTCTCTCTATTCAAATCAATTATCAACTACTTTGACTTGTCTCATTGAGTAGTTTCTTTTAGTCAAATGGGGTTTTAGCTTCAAATGATTTTAATCAACCATCTTTAGTCACATGAATTCATCAGAAAAAAATGCTATTTGTACACCAAAATCAATTATTAATGTATTTGTGTATAAAATTCCGCTTATGTTACGCTTGCGGTACATAACCGATCCCAAACCCGGATAAAGGAGGGGTTGCGTTAGGTCTTCGACAACCAACATAAAAATATAGTCGAATTCCCATGACAAATATATTTGTATATAAATACACGTGTGGTTTAATTTATTTTCAATGTGTATTTGTATTTTAAGATGAATTTTATACTAAAAACTGACTTTGGTGGTTGATTTTAGTGTACACGTATTATGTTGCATGTAAAAGAATTTGAATGGGTGATGAATTTGAATGCAGTTCCTAGGCAAAGGTATTGTGAGTCATTGCATAATACTGTGAGGAGGAAAACAAGGACAGTGATGGTTGGCAATGTGGCTCTTGGAAGTGAGCACCCCATAAGAATTCAGACCATGACTACAACAGACACTAAGGATGTTTCTGGAACTGTTCAACAGGTTACACACAACACACCCCTCTTTTCTGTTTAATCTTTCTTTGTTTTTGTTTTGCTTTCTTTTGTGACAGAATTTTTGTTGGTTTGGTAGGTGATGAAAATAGCAGATAAAGGAGCTGATCTTGTGAGGATAACGGTTCAGGGGAAGAAAGAAGCTGATGCATGTTTTGAGATTAAGAATTCCCTTGTGCAGAAAAAGTAAGTATTATTAATTTTGATGTTGATGCATCATGCCTATGTTGTGTTTGTTCAAATGTCTCTTTCATATTTTCAGCTACAACATACCTTTGGTTGCTGATATTCATTTTGCCCCTTCTATTGCTCTTCGTGTTGCCGAATGCTTTGACAAGATTCGCGTCAACCCTGGAAATTTCGGTATGCTTGTTTGTTCATTAGCGTGTTCTTTTGTTTTCAAAAGATTTGGTTTCATAATTCAAGTGATGATGATACCTTTCAGCTGATAGAAGGGCCCAATTTGAGAAACTAATATACACTGAAGAAGACTATCAGAAAGAGCTTGAGCATATAGAACAGGTCAAACCACTCATCTGTGATGTTCTATCCCAAATTTTTTAGGCTTCAAATGCGAATTATTGACCCTATTTTAATATTCAAATGCTAGGTTTTCACACCATTGGTTGAGAAATGTAAGAAATATGGGAGAGCATTGCGGGTTGGGACGAACCATGGTAGTCTCTCGGATCGTATAATGAGCTACTATGGAGATTCTCCAAGGGGAATGGTGAGTAGTTTTCTTTCCAATTCTTCATTTTCATTTTTTGTCCTTTTATGTACAACTTTCCTTTATGCAAATCATACTAAGTAATGATTGAACAGGTTGAATCTGCTTTTGAGTTTGCGAGAATATGCCGAAAGTTGGACTTCCACAACTTTGTTTTTTCTATGAAAGCAAGCAATCCGGTTGTCATGGTCCAAGCATACCGTTTACTTGTATCTGAAATGTATGCCCAAGGCTGGGATTATCCGTTACACTTGGGAGTTACCGAAGCTGGTGAAGGCGAGGATGGAAGGATGAAATCTGCAATTGGCATTGGAACTCTCCTTCAGGTCATACTAATATAGCCCCTTTTTGCTGTTTTGTGTTGCATTACTGTGTTGATCAAGCCATTTAAATCTAAATCTCTGTCACTGATAAACCTTGTTCTATGTGCAGGATGGATTGGGGGATACGATTCGAGTTTCTCTCACAGAATCACCAGAGGAGGAGATAGATCCATGTAGAAGGTTGGCCAACCTTGGTATGGAAGCATCTAAACTCCAGAGTGGAGTGGTATGATTCAAGATAATGCTCGTTTTTGTTCGGCTTAAGTTGTCTTCGGTATAGCATTCCGAAATTCATAACCTACTTTCTATGGTACTTCTTAATTTCAGGAACCTTTTGAAGAAAAGCATAGACATTATTTCGACTTTCAGCGGCGATCGGGACAATTGCCAGTTCAAAAAGAGGTTAAATATGAACTCAGTGAATCACTTAGCTTATATATACACAGTTTTTGAAATTGTTTCTACATTTATTCTTGTAGCACTACCAAAGCATTTATAACAGTAAATCTTCATTTTAATACAGGGAGAAGAGGTAGATTATAGAGGTGCCTTGCACCGGGATGGTTCTGTTCTCATGTCAGTCTCCTTGGATCAATTGAAGGTAACCTTTTTGGATTGCACTTCCCTTGTTCTAGCCTCTGGATTTCTCACTGTTTATGTTCATATCATTCTCAGCATATTCTGTTATTTATTAGTAGGAGTCATTAAGTGCAGAAAAAAGGGATCTATGCTTGTGCTGAAACCTCTTTTTTGTTTAACCAATTTTTTTGCAGGTCCCAGAGAAACTCTACAAGTCACTTGCCGCAAAACTTGTTGTTGGCATGCCGTTTAAGGTTTATTTTTGTTAGATGAATTTTTTGTGTATTTACTATTTAGTAGGTAGATATTACATGGTATGCTCTTTGTATTCAGGATCTGGCAACAGTTGATTCAATCCTTTTGCGACAACTTCCTCCTATTGATGACCATAATGCTGTAAGAACTCGCTAGTTCTGCCTCATTATATTTGAACTGTTTACTTCATTGTTAGTTTATCCTGTTAGTGACATGGAATTTCATTTTTTCCCATTTTGGGTATTGTGATCAGCGGCTAGCTCTCAAAAGACTGATAGATATAAGTATGGGGGTTATAACTCCTCTGTCAGAGCAGCTGGTAAAGCCATTGCCCAATGCTATGGTTCTTGTAAACCTTAAGCAACTGTCTATTGGTGCTCACAAGCTTTTGCCACCAGGTGCGACACAGCCGGAGTTCTAACTGTGTGATTTACTGTAGTAATAATGTATTTCCCATTTCTAATTCAAAGTTCAAGTCTGATCTAATGTAAACTGTTGTCCTGTTAGGCACACGCTTTGTTGTGTCGGTACGTGGTGATGAGCAGTTTGAAGAACTTGAAATTCTAAAAGGTGTTGATCCTGTGATGCTTCTTCATGATCTACCTCATGTGGAGGACAAAGTTAGCAGAGTGCACGCAGCGCGGAGGTTAGGAATGAATTCATGATATCTTGCTGGCCTTGCATGCTGAAATTCAATTTTAGGGTCAATAGAAAACCATAGTCCATGATTCCAGTTCTTAAATGCAAACTATGTGAAGTGATAATTTATTGAATCACAGAACCCTTCTATTCCTGATACTTTATATTTGCAACAGGTTATTTGAATATTTAGCAGACAATTCTCTGAATTTCCCTGTCATTCACCACATTCAGTTTGAAAATGGGATTAACAGGTAACCTTTAAATTACAATTACTTAACTTGCAAAAAACATGGTAAATTTTAGTTCTTTTCAACTCTCAGGGATGACTTAGTGATTGGTGCCGGTGCTAATGCCGGAGCACTTCTGGTCGATGGGCTTGGTGATGGACTCCTTTTAGAAGCTCCAGACAAGGATTTCGATTTCCTTAGAGACACATCTTTCAATTTACTACAAGGCTGCAGAATGAGAAACACAAAAACAGTATGTATTTTAAAGCATCATTTCCAAGAGCTTATATTGGATCTAAGAAAAACATGAGGCAGAACTTTGTTTTTATGCATAATTTGTGTTGCAGGAGTATGTATCATGCCCATCATGTGGCAGAACTTTGTTTGATCTTCAAGAAATAAGTGCAGAAATTCGGGAGAAGACATCACACTTGCCGGGTGTTTCGGTAATAATCCACTCTCTACTCCCATTTCTAACCATGAGAGACATATTCTTACACACTCTTATGTTCTTATGTAACAACCAGATTGCAATCATGGGTTGTATTGTAAATGGACCGGGGGAGATGGCTGATGCAGACTTCGGTTACGTCGGAGGTGTTCCCGGAAAGATTGATCTCTATGTTGGGAAGGTAACATATTCTTTAACCTTAACATACAACTAAAAACTTAATAGTCAAGAAAAGAAATAATGTAATGCGTTTATATGACCTATTAGACAATGCGTTTATTCGAACCGTATTTTACTTTTAGATGCCATGTAAATCCTACTTAAATTAGGTCTACGTTTCATCAATTAATAGATGAGATATGAGTCGATATCATGTTCACTACTATGAAAACAGAAATGAAAACGCAAACCAAACGCATTCAAAATTTTACTTTTCACTGCTTTGTGTCAAAACCATTGGTAGCTTGGTGACTTTATTTTTCAGTCAAAGTTTTCCTTTTTTTGAATCTGAAAAGGTGGAAATTCACATACAGTTGTCCTCATGTGAAGTTGTTAATTGAAAATTATTAGATAATAATTTAGTCAAACATGTCAAATCATTTAACGGTTCTCATCTAACAACTTTATATGAAGACAACTGCACATGAGTCTTCTCCTTCTGAAAAAAGGGTAAAAAGTGAAAACAAAGTAGCTTGCAACTTTCAATGCTGAATGAAGGTTGGCCATAGGATTGACTGTGTTTTACCACACTTTTGCAGACTGTGGTTAAGCGTGGAATTGCAATGGAGCATGCAACCAATGCCTTGATTGAGCTCATAAAAGAGAATGGTCGTTGGGTAGACCCTCCAACAGAGGATTGAAACTGTTTTTTCATTGATTAATAATCACTTTTCATGCATTGTTGCATAGCTAATGTAAGCATCAAAGTTTTTGTCATAAAATAGATTCATTCTTTCCCCCCTTAGAACTATTTTGCTTATAAAAAGTTGGCACTTGGGAATTGGGAGGATCAGAAATAAGGAATAAAGCACAGCCACCCCAAATAAAGATTGGGATGGGATACCCTGCAACTGCATTGTTATGCATATATATACCTACCATAGAATAAAGTAATTATTATTATTCATGAATTTTCTAATTAGACAAAGTTATTGTTAGATCTTATGGCATTAACACTTTGCACATACTACTTACCTGTATGATGGTGATTGAAAACAGATGTTGGCCTAATTTTAGAACCATGTTTAATTTTACTATATTGCTTCAATTATAAGCTATACTCCGATATTGTCAAACTATACGCCAGAATCAAATCTATTTAGGGAAGAAAGCATTTATGGGAGAGAGAAATGGGTAAATACTTAAGAGTCATCACATGTTTCTGCCTAAAAAGTTAGGTTAATTAGCATGAAAATATACATATGCTTGAAAATGTCAAGATTTAATGTAGTCATTTGGAGTCAATAAATTGTGCTATGTTTAGACACCCACATTTGGCGTGCTGAGGAAAATTATATGCACATTTTTTTTATAATATATTGAGAGCAATGAGATATAATACAAGTTTCTAAAGTTTCCCACCACCATATAGCAATACTCTATTTCTTTTTTATTTTTTTAAGCCCCTAAAGAAAAGTCAACATGACGAACTAGCTAGTATTAGCCAAGTAAATTTATTCTCTCATAAAGGCGACTTGTGAGTCAGAGAGACTACCTCAATCAGGAATAACATCTCTGCCAAAAATGATTTGCACGCTTTTACAGATATTTGGTATATTTTTTTACATTTTTTAATTTTTAATTTATCTATTTTGTACCCTAAAAACATATATTAAATTTACAAATTAATTTTTTTTAATATAAAAATTAACCAACTCGATTCTTAATTTTTTTTGGGATTGATTAGTTTCTATGCCAAAAAAAAATAATATTAACTTTTTTTGGCACAAAGATTAATCAGTTCCATAAAAATAAAGCTCATAAATCGAATTGAGTATTTTTTTGTCAAGAATTTTGTTATCTTTCAAAATAATTGTTAAAGTCCTTTAAAGTTTTTCTCTATTTTTAATAATATAAAAGATAAATATTAGTACATGTGTACATGTCCTAAGAACACGTTAAAAAAGAAAAAGTGCTATCCCTTTTATATAGCTCATAAATAACATGAATAGTTTCAAGTGTTATCCCATCCTCCGTTCATAGCCAAAAAAGGAAATAAAAAAGTGGAGCAAAATATATTCTTTTTTCTTAATTTTTGTTATTTATTTTTATAATATTTTTAATGTTTAATTTTATTTAATTTTATTCTTAATACTTTTAATTTATTTAATTTTATCTTTAAAAATTTTTAAAAATATTTTTGACACAAATAAAAAAGCTTAGAAATAAAACTAAATATAATTAAATATTAAAAATATTTAAAGAAAAAACATAAATATTATTGACAGAAAGTATAGTTTATTCTCGAATAAATGCTATACAGCTACACGTGAGCTATGAGCTATGATCTGAGATATAGTATTTCATATTTCTATTCCGTTACTTCTAATTCTAATCACTGCCTAGATCGCACATAATAAATGCTAGTATTATTTTAACCAAACAAAATTGTATTTATCATTGATCATTCATTCACGTTAGTTGAAATTCCATGGCGAATTGAACCAAGCATACAACTCTACGAATATCACTTACGTCAAGTAGGATTCACATCCAACCTTTATTTAAACGGATAAGTAAATAGAATTAATTATTTGACTAATTTAAGTTGGTTAATTAAGTATTCTACTATTGCTAATTGTATTCCTAATATTTTTTCTATTCAATTGATATAAATTTTAACTGATTTTCTCATATCGTCCTTTATAATTATACCTGAAAATCCTAGTTACGAGCATAAATAATTCAGGGCAAAAAAAATTATAATCAATAAAAAAGTCAAAAAAATTAATACAAATAAATATGAGAGATAATATTTAATTTAAATCCCTTAATTTATACCTGAGTCTCAATTTAATTAATAAAATTTTAATTGTCTCTATTTAGTTTTTAAATTTTGCAAATGTGACTCACGTTAATTTTTAGGCTAATTTTTGATGTATAAATGTTAACAGAACGTTGACATGAACAGTCGAATGTCACGTTAGACTTTTTAGGTTAATTTCGATGTATAAATATTAACAAAACATTGACATAAACAGTCAAATGTCACGTTAAACTCTGTAAAACGATATCATTTTAATTTTGATACTCCATTATTCCAAAAAAATATCATAAATAGTATTTATTGAATTTTTTTCTCCTAAAGTATGTAATTCGGCGTCAAAACTAATATGAATTGTGTCTGAAAATTGTCTCATGAACTAATATAAATCACTTTTGTAAAATTTAAAGACTAAAAAATTAATTAAAATTTTAAAAATTAAATTAAAATTTGCATATAAATTTAGGACTAAATTGAATATTAACCGTAAAAGTAAACATTTATATACAGAACACACACAAACAGTAACAATTGGGCCAGTAAATGAATAATAACGAAGAATAATCTTTTACTCAAATTGAAAGTCCTTTATTTATTTGAAGGGATAGCGAATAATATAAAATCCAATAATAAAATGCAATAAAAATTATTCCTACAGTAATAACTGAAATTCAAGAGATATTGAATTAATAACAACCTCTACAAGAATGTAATAGCCAATTATCAAAGACTCAAAAACAGTTTTAAATTTGTTCTACAAAATGAAAATTAGTATCATATCACCAACAAACAAGAAGAATCCGAATAATGAAATTGAAAAGGAAAAACGAAAAATAAAAAATAACCTAGAATATCGATGATGAATAGTATAACCTGAGCCAAAAGCTAATAACAGAGGTGGAATACTACAAATCGAAACAATAAGCGCAAAATCCAGTTCATTGTTTCTTCTACAGAAACTCTCTCCTTGCTGCATAACCGTACTGAGAGCGCTCAATGTTCTGCCGGCGCTTCCGATACACCATGCATCCAACCACGCCGACGCCGGCAGCCGCAATAACTCCAAACGCGATCCCTGCCTTCTTTCCGGAACTCATTCCTCCGGACGATTTACTTTCTTCGTCTTTCACGCCAGTGCGGTTAACACCGTCGGCGTCGGCAGCCTCCGCAGGTGACGGAGATGGAGATGGAGATGTAGATGGAGAGGGAGTGCTCGCTGGAGACGGTGTCGGAGGCGAATCTGGATCAGTCGGAGTCGGAGCCGGCGGGGAACTAAGCGGAGCAGGAGCAGGAGTAGGAGCGTCCTCGGGAGGAGAGTGTGCCGGTGAAGGAGACGGTGTAGGCGAGTCGGAAAGAGGTTCCGGCGGCGAATCGGCGGCGAGAGCGAGGTTAAGTGAGAATGAAGCAATGAGGAGGATAACCAGAACGGAGAATCTTGCGAGTGCAGGATTCTTCGCCATTGGTTACAAGTTGAACTGAATGGAAGTAACAATGCGTGGATCTGAGATTGGTGAAGTGAAAATTGAAATTGCGATGAAAGAGAGAAGAAACTGTTTTGAAGGGAACGGAAATCTGAGTAGATCTGAAAAGCGTGTATATATGGTGATATAGTGATGAGGTTTGTTTATGAGAGGGTGGTACCAATTAAATAGGGACACGTAGGCGGTGTAAAAGTAATGTAAAGTTGACGCGATTCACTGGATCGTAACACAACTGTCAACTCATTTGTGTAGCAGCGAGAAGTGAAGAAGCTTCGTAAGGAAGGAATGTGAATCTTTTTTGTTTTCATGCTCTTATTTATTAAGTCATGTGTGCAGTACGTAATTTATGACAAGGGAAACTGAATTTTACACCACTATTCACACACAAGAAAGAAAACCATTACAAGTTTGATAGAATAATTTTAGATTTTTTTTTATTTCCATTTGGCTTGAGATAATGCAGCCGTTTTGAAAATGGATGTCTAAGTGCTATTATGTATTTGTAATGTGATAGCAAATTAGCAACACACTGATATGGATTTTGGAGCACCAAAATTATACGTTTGCCATAATCAGGAATTTAGAACGTGGTATAAATATTATTTTTCTTTTAATAGGAGGTGTTCTACCTTATTTGGATAGATATTGTCCAATAACTAACTAGTTCTTTTAACTCCTATGGCCCAATCTAAAAACTAAAGAGCCTTTAGCACAAAGAAGTCCTATGTTTTTCTCCAAACTCAAACTCGGATTATTATTCTTGACCAAAAGAAAAAAGGGATTATTATTAATTTTAACTTGAGAAGCTTAATTTACTGAGAAATAATTGGAAATTCTAACTCATCTTTTTTTTTTGTCATTCTAACTCATCTTTTTAATTATCTTTCTAATTTCAAAAAAAATTTAAATTTTTTTATTTTTTGATATTTTCAAAAATTAAAATTTTAAACTTTTACTTTTTTTAAGTATTAGAAAAATAATTAAGACTCCTAATCATTAGTCTAATTTACCTCCTTTACTACCTTGGCAAAAGCTTTATATGACATTGTAGCAGTATTCAATTGGCCATGATCGCACTTTCAGCTAGTAAATCAAACTTGTGATTATGCGAATTCTGTTTCTATTAATTCAGAAGGTGATTCTTTATTTTGATAAAAATAGTAACAATTCAATATCTAGTAACTAGTAAGGTAATTACAAATCTCATTTTGCTAATTTAGTTCTTTTATTTTAATTCTAGTAATAAATACATAATGAACAAATTATTTTTAAAATTACAAGTTAGAAAAAAAGTGCTTTACTTTTAGATTTCAACATCTCAAAAATGCATTTAAAATAAGTATCTTGTCTTGCTTTGAATAATATAAATAAAATTAATATACCGAGAAAACATAATTGCCTTATATACACAAGAGTTGAACAACACTTCATTTTAGTAGAACTCGAATAAAAAGTTAACTGTTAACCCACTTTCACCAAATTACTTGTGACCAACATATATATATATATTTGATTTGGTTGATTGAATAGATGAAGACTTACACCATAAGGTTCCATTTGTCGTCTTAGTTCGCTTATGCAACATCAAGGTTCTGAAAATCGGATCGGACTGGGCGGTTGAACCGATCCAACCGTGAACCGGACTCTAACACGGTTCGGTCCACTACCAAAAACCGTTCTCTTCAAAACTGTTTTTGAATCGTTGAACTGGCCAAAAATTGACCGGTCAGACCGAATCAAGACCCGGCCGGTTCTAATGAAACGTCGTCGTTTAAGGTTCTCTGTCTAGGGATAAAAAAACATCCTCCTCCTCAAGCCATTTCTAATTTCCCCAATTCCTTAGACTCTCTGATCTCTCAACTCTCAACCCTAGGTTATAGCCTCCGCCACCGCCGTAAGGAGAGACTTAGCGCCGCCGTCGTCCATTGTGCTCAAGGGCCACCGCTGTAGGGAGTGAGAAACTGCCATCGTTCACTGCGTTCTGGTCGTGCTCCAAGTCTCCCCCTGTTCACTCTCATAGTCTCACCAATCGCAGCTTCTTCTTCGAGATCGGTGCCCGACGTTGTCTTCTTCTACTCAGCCCCACTTCATATAGCTTCGCGGGGTGGCTCCGTGGACTGTGGTACGTTGTTTTTCTTCTTCTCAATTATTTTTCTTCTCAACCCCCTGTTCGCACTTCGCTCTCTTCTTCCTCGCTCGGTGTCCATCCTTCATCGTTTTCGTCCTGCGCACCGTCATCTTGTCGCCCCTGTTCCCGATTCTAGGATTTTCCCTGTTCCTGATTCGATTTGGGAACCCGAGGCGCTAGGGTTTCTACGCCCTGCCAGATCCGATTCTTTCTTCCTCCTCCTCTGAGAATTCAAGATGTTTTGGCGCTTGGCTGCATAGTTATCAAACCCGACTCGACCCCGGCCGGTTCGACCGAAAACCCATTCACCCGGTCATCTGGTTGGGTCAAGCCACTCGTCGAACCGTTTAAGCAATAAACCAATAAAAACCGGTTGAACCGGCCGGGTTTCATGAAAACCGGTGACCCGGACCGGATTATGTTTTTTTTTGTTTTGTTTTGTTAAAACGGTGTCGTTCTTTATTATTCTCCCCCACTTACCCCCTTTGCGTGGTGGCGTGGTGCCCTAACGGCCTAACCTAGAATTAGAACTCATCTCACCTCTCTTTTCTCTCGCCACTCTGTGCCTCAAGCCCGTCGCTGGCTCCTCAAGCTCTGGTCGCCCCCTCAAGCTCGTCGCCGCCTAACCTCTGTCGCCGCCTCAAGCTCGCGCCGCAGCCTCAAGCTCGTCGCAGCTCAAGCTCTGTCGCGCTCTGTCATAGTTCGTAAGCTCGCCTTCCTGCTTCGGCCATCAACGCTTCCTCGGCCCTGAGTCTGGGTTTAGGGTTTCAGCTTCAGCCCGGGTCTTCCATCAACGCTTGCTTCGTCTCTCTGTCTATGTGAGTTTCAGCTTCAGCCCTGTTATTCCTCTTTCAATTTTATTGCTGTAAATTGTCTTGCATTTATTGTTCAAAGTTTGAGTTTGTTGCTGAAATTATGATTTAGCTAATGTTAATTTGCTGTAAATCATATTTGGAGAATTGAAGTTTTTTTGTTGCTGCTTGAAAGTTATCATAGTTTAAGCTTTTGTTGCTGCCTGAAAGTAGAATTTGTTGCTAGAATTCTAGAAGTAGAATTTGTTGTCATAGCTGTAAGTTGAATTTGATGCTGAACATATCATAAATGTGGTTGTTGCTGGAAGTAGAATTTGTTGCTGGATAATTGGGTTGAGTTGAATTTGTTACTGATCCTTGTTGTTGTTGTGTTGAATTTGTTTCTGATCTCTGATCTTTCTCTCTTTTCTAACTCTGTTATAAATAAAACTCTTGCATCCCTCTAAGAAGTGTGTATAATTGATTCATTGATGGAAGAATAAGATGAAGTTAATTCGGTTCACTAATTTCTTGAAGCTTCAAACTCTTCTTTCTCTATTTGTGATGTTCTGCATAATGCAATGTTTCTTATGGAAGATATAGATGCAAATTAAAATGAGAAAAATATTGATCAAACTCTAAATTTGTCCTATAAATATATACATGAAACTCCAAATCTGTTTGTGTCTTTCTGATGCTCTAAATTTATATTAGAAACTAGTTTATTATCTCTTTATACATTATTAGTTACGTCTAAAAATTAATATTTGATTATTGTTATTATGTTTGTAAAGGCTTACATTTTAATTTTCAATACATAATTTTAAATTTATTTATATAATTTTATATTTTTTTAGATTATGACCGGGTTAACCGGGTGAACTGGTGACCCACCGGTTGAACCAGTAACCCGGTGACCCGGTCATATGACCGGGTTGATTGCCGGTTCGGTTCTGATAACTATGCTTGGCTGGCTTGTCTACTGCGTCTCCTGTGAGTTCCGTACTCTCTCATTTCATATAGTACTTCAATTTTTGTGCGTTGTTCTGCAAGCTGCTTGGGTGCACTTATTTGTTGGTTGTTTTAATTTGTGTGGTATTTGATCGATTTTGATTTTCCATACGGAGGGTTCTTGCAATTAATTTACTATGCGATTGATTTGATTTAGTTTTTGGATGATTGATTGCAGAATCTGATGTTGTTTCTTGTTGCTATTGCTATTGATATTTTGAGAATCTGATGTTGTTGCTTGTTGCTTGCTATTGCTATTGCTATTTCAACTCCTGTTAGGCCATCATTGTAAAAGTTGTCGCCCGTTGATATAACAAAATCTATGTCTTGCTTCTCTCCCACCTCTCCCATCTATCAATTCATAGTCCAAAATGAGTTACTAGCTCTCTGCTACAACATTAATAAAGAAACCTTTTTTTTTTTATTTGCACCTACAATATTTTGTTAGTGTTTTTGCACTGATAATACATTATATTGTTTTGATGGGTACTAAAACAAAAGCATTATTCATAATTAAATTATTATGCAATGTTCTTAAGTATATAAAAGGAATGTTTTCTTTTTCCTTTTGAAAAAAACTATTATGCATAATTAATATGTCGAATGAATGAATTGACATCGGTTTATCATGGCTCGGAGGGGATGAAGTAAATAAATATGTTGTTTTTTGGTAATTCATGAAGACGAACTCCAATTGAGATGATCCATCTGAAAATTATATTGGAATTGTGCTTTTTCCTATGCTCTTTATCATCTGTACTTATAGTAGCTACACTTTTATGATTTATTGGAATAATGCTACAAAAAGATTAAGCAGGGGAAGGTGCATGTTTGGCCAAATCATATGGTTATTGTGCATGTGGTTTTACAGAAACCAGTTGTGTGGCTGTGGCATGATTCATATTAGTTGGTGTGGGTCTACTCTATATTATTAAAATGATTGACGTGTTTTCAATGGTAAATATAAATAGTGATTGATTGATATGCTAAGAATATGCCTGGAATATGCTATACCCAAAAGGAGCCTAAGCCTTTTCTTTATTTGGGAGCTTTCAGTACGCACGCAATTAAGAATTGACTACTACACTTATACAATTAACAAAATCAAGCAGTTTCATAGCAGTTTATTGTAAAATTATTTTTCTTAGAATAAACTAGCAATATAATTTGAATTTAAAATCTCTTACCTACTATCTAAAATTTATTATCTTTTATGAAGTTTATGGTAGTTGTACACTTGTAGGTAACTAGTTATCTTCATTGGCACAAAAAAAAAATCTTTTTTATAATGACTTGGTAGGAATAATCTCTTCATGTTTGAGTGGTTAGTAATATTAAATTAGTCTTCTGGACATTTTCATCTATCGGCCCCCCAAAAAGAGACTTAAAAAAGCCTCTCTGATATTCGTTATAACTTATAAGTTTATTACTCTTTACTCTGTTTTTAGGTCTCACCTGTTGCCCTCTTCCCCAAACGCCACAAGATAGCGCCCCGCTGCCACCATCATCACCCCGATCCCTCTATGCTGTTGTGGAAACGAGTCCATTTCCACAATGCTTCCGGACTGCTCACAAGGTTCCTCCCTTGCCGATCGCAGCACCACTCTTCCGCTGACGCAGACGCCGCCGTCGTCACGCGAGATCTCCCTCATCGTAACCGCCGACTCCCCCTCCGTTTCTGCGTGTGGGTCGCGCTCAAGTTCGAGAGCCTCATGGATCAGCATTCCCGTAACGAGGTAAGTTGCACTCTCGCCACTAAGGAGTGGTGCTCCCTTTACTGGGACGCGCTCCAGCTTCTGAAGAAATCTGGGATTTTCATAAGTTCTGAATCTGTTAGAGCCCTCATAAGGACCTATTCCTATATGGGTCTTGCTGAAGAAGCCATTCAGTGTTTTGATAGAATGTCTGAGTTCGATTGTGAGCCTGATGCTCACGCCTATAACACTATCTTGAAGGTTGTGCTCAAGAAAGACTTGTTTGTGTTGGCTTTTTCGCTCTATAATGTTATGCTTAGGTCTAATTCTTTGCCAGATGATCACACCTACACTCTCTTGATTGGTGGATTCTGTAAGATTGGAAACTTCAATGCTGCCCTCGAGATGCTCGATGATATGAGCAAGAGGGGTGTGCTGCCTGATGTTAAGACGTATACGGCTATTATTTATGGCCTCTGTCAGTGGAAGAAGGTTGATGAGGCGTTTAGGTTGTTTAACACTATGAAAGAAAATGGGTGCTTGCCTACTTTGCGCTGTTATAATGTCTTGATTAATGGGTTTTGCAAGAACGGGAGGACAGATGAAGCGCTTTCTTTGCTGTCTTTGTTGAGGATAGATGGTTTTGCTCTTAATCTGCAGAGTTACTGTTCTCTGATAAATAGCTTCATTCACGCCAAGAGATATAGTGAGGCATATGTATGGTACACCAAGATGTTTAAGAGGGGAATTGTGCCGGATGTTACTTTATATGCTATCATGATACGTGGTTTGTCCGAAGAGGGTAGGGTTGGTGAAGCTGCAAAGATGTTAGATGAGATGATTGGGATGGGTTTAGTACCAGATGCCTATTGTTACAATGCATTAATCAAAGGTTTTTGTGACATAGGTCGTTTGGACCAAGCTAGATCTCTTCAGCTTGAGGTTTCCAAGGACGAACAGTTTCATAATGCTTACACCTACACCATTCTCATCTGTGGCATGTGTAGGAATGGAATGGTTGGAGAGGCACGGGAGATATTTAATCAGATGGAAAAACTTGGATGTCTCCCTTCAGTTGTGACCTTCAGTGCTCTGATGCATGGCCTTTGCAAGGCTCGCAGAATTGAGGAAGCACACCTTTTACTGCATGAGATGGAGATTGGGAGAAGCCCATCTTTGTTTTTCCGGCTTTCTCAGGGTTCTGACAGGGTTTTTGATAGTGTTAGTCTCCAGAAAAAGGTGGAGCAAATGTGCGAGGCTGGTGAAGTTTTGAATGCTTACAAGCTTCTCAAACAACTTGCTGGGAGTGGGGTTGTGCCTAACATTATCACATACAACATTTTAATCAATGGTTTTTGCAAAACTGGTAATATCAACGCTGCTATCAAGCTTTTCAAGGAGCTGCAACTAAAGGGGATCTCACCTGATTCTATTACTTATGGGACACTTGTTGATGGACTTTATAGGGCTAACAGAGAAGATGACGCCTTTAAGATCCGTGAACATATGTTGAAGCATGGTTGTCAACCTGGATTATCAAATTCTAATGCCCATATGAGCTGGTTAAACAAAAAGGGGAAGGTCTCGATGGCCTTCAATCTTTACTTTGAATATCTGAAAAGCCTTCCGAGGTGGGATAATGATTCAATCAACGTGTTGGAGAACCATTTTATCAGAGGAAATGTGAAAGAAGTAATTCGAGGCTTACTGGAAATGGACTTCAAATGTAGAGATTTTAATTTAGCTCCATACACAATTCTAATTACTGGGTTCTGTATGGTAAAAAAAAGTAGATGAAGTATTAGCTATATTTTCTGTTCTTGGTGAGTTCAATATTAATATCAATCCTACAAGTTGTGTACATTTGATTGATATTCTCTGTGAGGAAGGGAAGCTGGATGATGCAGTAAACATATTCCTCTACACCCTAGAAAAAAGTTTCATGTTGAGGCCAAGAATTTGTAACAAGCTCCTCAAATGTCTCATTCTTTCGATAGATAAAAAGTACTATGCTATTGATCTTGTTGATAGGATGCAGTCCCATGGATACTGTTTGAATTCACATCAGTATGACAAAGCAATGTACGTTATTCGACGGCTAAGGAGAAGGAGGAGCAATAAAATGCAGAATTTTGAATGATTGAATAACTCCGACTATTCAAGATGGATATTATTCTTTATTCTTTGTTATGTGATATTTTTCATTGACAGATAACTGATGGAGAAAGACTAACGCTTACTTTATGGTTCACTCGTGATGGTTCCCATGATGAGGATGTGAAGCTTGTTTCTCTCCTTTCACAACACCTATTACATAAGGACATGGCTGCATCGTATCTTCCTCTGCCTGCATCCTGTGATATGTATTGTTTTTCACAGGATCAAGCTTCCAATGACCAGTTTGGTTTTAATATGTGTTGGGCCAGACTTCATAGTCTTGGATATGGCATTTCTATATCCGAAGACAGTGCCTGTGACTCGGATGTATCTGAATTACTGGTGAAGCCAGTGCAGTTAGTAAGAGGAGATGAGTTGTTAGACCATGAATTTGTCAATATTTTGCATGCACTGCAGGTATTTATAAGAATCCTTTTGGTAGATTTATTCATTTATTAATAAAAGGAATTTTTTAAGAAAAAGAGATGATGATTACAAAGAGAGAAGAAAGAAACCTATCAGTTTATTCAAAGTCTGGCCGTTCATCAATGCAGGAAATTCATGCAATTTGATTTACAAAGAGAATACTTTACATCAACTAGTGCTTTCTGCACTTTTATTAAAATAGAACTAACATGTTTTGTTTTTTTTTAACTAAAATATAGTCCTTTATTTTTCACTAACCTCATTTACTACAGTTGTTTATGCATCATAGCTGATTTCATGTAATTTATTGTGGAGACTTTTTGGCAACTACTGACTCGAGTCCTTCTGCCAACCAGGTCATCCATTTCTATTGTTGGCAAGGATCTGCCTTAAAGACCAAGGCATTGAATGTGCACAGGAACGTGCTAAAACTTTCAGATAAGGACAAGGAGAAGATCAACTGTCTGAAGTCTGTACTTTTGAATGATGAACATTTGGTATTGAAGGTTTTTGGGAGTATGCCTTTGGAAGAAAATGGAGGCATTTGCTTTGACTGGACAGGAATTGTGGCTGCAATTGCTGCTTGGGAAGATTATGTGACGAAGTTAAGTAAACAAATTCATTTAGAGTTGCCTTATTGGAGAATGCATGAATCTATATATACGGTGCAACTTGATGAGTAGTATAGATGATCGACCAATCCCGGAAAATGGAGCACCTAAACGTTGTGCTTGGGCCTTGGAATTAGAAAAAGACAATGATGAAAAAAGTGGAAGATAGTTTGTGAAGCTTTGTTTGACAGCATTCCGAGTTAATATGCTTTTGCGGAATTTTATAACGAAGTTTCTTAAAGAGATGAGAAATTATACTCAAATTTATCCCAGAAATTATCATAGTATTAAAATATTACAGGTACAAGATGGCAACTACTAATACATATACTTTCAGCTAGTAAATCAAACTTGTAATTATGGCATTGTAGTAGCATTCAATTGGCCATGCTCGCACTTTCAGCTAGTAAATCAAACTTGTAATTATGCGAATTCTGTTTCTATTAATCCAGAGGGTGACTCTTTATTTTGGCAAAAGCAGTAACAATTCAATATCTAGACCTCATTTTGCTAATTTAGTTCTTTTATTTTGATTCTAGTAATAAATACATAATGAACAAATTATTTTTAAAATTACAAGTTAGAAAAAAAGTACTTTATTTTTAAATTTCAACATCTCAAAAATACATTTAAAATAAATATCTTGTCTTGCTTTGAATAATATAAATAAAATTAATATACCGAGAAAACATAATTGCCTTATATACACAAGAGTTGAACAACAATTCATTTTAGTAGAACTCGAATAAAAAGTTAACTGTTAATCCACTTTCACCAAATTACTTGTGACCAACATATATATATTTGATTTGTTTGATTGAATAGATGAAGACTTACACCACAAGGTTCCATTTGTCGTCTTAGTTCGCTTATGCAGCATAGAAAAGAAAAATAGAACAAGTGCATCCAAGTAGATCCTTACAACACATGCACAATTTATTCTTGTACCCCTTTTAAGTGAACATATTATATACTAAGATTTCAAGGTTCTTTCAATCTATAAATTAATAAATAAATAAATTCTCACCCCAAATACACGTTACCTCTCTAGCATTCTTTTCCATTCCTCCTGCAATTTGTGTAACTATGCTATCATCTCTCTAAGTAACTATAAATAGAAATGCCATTCTACTCCTCATAGTTCATCCTTGACACCAGAACCTGCTTTAGAAGTTGAGGTTGGTTTCTTGAGCTTGAATGGGATTGATGCATGTTTCCTCAGGAACTTATAAAATGCTGCCACCGTACGGTCCACATCGACAGTAATCTGCAGGCACGATCAGTTGAAAAATATTTAAGATCATTTAACGAAAAATATCATGCAGATCCAGCAAAGCTGAATAGACATAAATATGTGCTCTCATTTCGTATTCACATACAGGGTCAGAACTCTTTTTTCCTGCTGGGAAGAAGAGAATTGTGGGGAATCCGTCAGTCTGCAAAGTAAATATAATTCATTCAGTACACAAGAATTCATTGAAAGGATTGTTATAATGGCTTCCATTGTAATGCTTAATTCAATATTCAAACTATACTATCGGTTGGAGAATACGTTGTTTTAATTGATATAATTGCAACAGTACAAACAATATGATACCAACATATACTTTAAATCTGAGTTACCTTTATCCTGGGATGCTCGTTTGTTGAACCATCCATCTTGGCTATCACAATAGAATCAATACCACGTAGATGCTTTGCAAGTTTATTATATGTTGGTTCCAGTGCTTGGCAGTGGCCACACCAAGGAGCATAAAGCTAATATTACAACGACAACTTGTTAATATGATCTATGTTTACCAACAAAAGTAGAAAATGACTCTTGCAAGCTATGGAACAAGTATTATTGTACCTCAAGGAGAACATCCTTTGACTCATCCAAGACAATGTCATCGAAGTTATCCCCGACAACAATTTTTACGTCACCATCATTCTACCAAGTTAGCATACATGTTAGATCAGTGGCTAAAATACCAGGCCAAAAGAACATTTATGGAAAATGAAAATAACTCACAGTTTCTGGAACTGGATCTGACTTGAGGAAAGGCTTTAACTTTTCATGAAGAAAATCTTCACTAAATGCCTAAGAAAAAAAGCATACATGGAATTTTCAGCCACAACCAAGATTTCAAACATAACTAAGATAGAAGATAGCATTCATGCACATTCATTAACATGATAACAAAATGAACAGAGTCCCTGACAAGTAGAAAGAAGCGTACCTTAATATTGTCAACAGTCACCTCACCATCATATAAAAATTTTCTCCCATCATTATTTCCAATATATGCAAGTACCTATGCAAGATACGATGAGTTTCATTCTGACATACTTGGATAAAACGAAGAAAGGGTGGTGGTTCCATTACTTTGGGACCTTTTCCTGTGATGCCAAAGAAGCTTGCTACAGGCTTTCCAGCATCTACATCGTCCATGTCCACATGAACAAAGACCAGCTGCAACAGATAATTGAACATTAGAAATATATAGCTCAAAGATTCTTTTGAAGGGAATGGCAGGTGAATAAATTATAAATTTATTATTATATGTGAGAAATTAGAATTTATTATTTCTTCAATATTATCATGAGATTATATGAACAAAATGCATGATGAAAGAAAGAAAGATCAATTTTGAGATATCAGTAGACAACACATTAAGCTCCCAGTACTTAGTAGTATCAAACATAAAATGCCAGAACTGTGATAATTTTACGAATAAGGACAAGGTGATTAGTGTTAGTTCCTATATACTCACAGAGTATTCGTAAAATTTAAAACTAGTTCAGACTAGTGTAGATAAAAACAAATTATTTCGTTAACTAAAAAGAATATAGAAATCTGTCTAGACTCCATCTGAAGAATGCCATAACAGAGTATTAAGTAATAACCTGTGAGAAACTATACCTTCCCCTTGAAAAGTTTTGCTGCTTCTCCGAAAATTGGAAAAAACTTATCTGAATTTTTCTTAGTCACAAACAGCAACAACTACAACACACAATAGAGTTAGAAAATAGTCCTTTAAAAGAATGTTGCTTCCTACTTTAACAAATATAAAAAGATGCGGACACAAATAATTACCTGTTTCTTGATTTTACTTTCAAAGATTAATGGGGCAGTTTCTTTTGAGAAAGTTGTAACCAAGGCAAGCTTGTTGATGGCTACAAAGTCTGCTATTTCTGCTTTTACGAATTTGCCATCTGAGAGGCAAGGTGAAAAGAACTCGGAATGACTCTCTGGTTTTCATCAAGGGACAGTTAAAAGAGAAGGACAAGAAAGAAAGCGCACCAAAATAGCTGAGCTTCTCATCCTCCCTCTTAACCAACACCAAAGCAGGGCGTTTAGCTTCTGGGTCAATATGGAAAAGCTTTGCAACATCAGGAACCACAGTTTGATAAAAATTGACATTATCCTCAAGTTTGGATGCAGCAGCTAGCTCCTCACTCTCAGAACCCTGCATGCATATAATAACAAACAAAATGATAAATCCATTGATTTGATTAGGAAATGCAGCGGAGTATTTTCATTTAACTATGATGGAACCACCTTAGTCTGAAGAATGAGACTACAATTTCATCAAGTTATCTTGAAATGGACATAGAAATTGAAAAAATGAAACAAATTCTACTTCCATTTCCCAGCCCCTACTTTTAAACAAGGATAAAAAGGCAACCAAGTAACCAACTTGGTATATGGTAAAACGGATATATGACCAAATTCAAGAAATCCAAACACTTACAACTAGAGTGGTGAGGAAGGCCAAGACAACTTTATTCTCAGACGTCAATATGCGTTCGGCATCATCCGCCGTACTAATGTTGTACACCCCAGGCCCTATCTTCTTCTTAACCCAAGTCACAATACCATCCCTGAATTGAAACAAACAAAATCATTTCCAACTTAAGAATCACAAAGTGGCATTAACATACAAATTAATACCAAACTATCATATACAAACATAAACCTCTCAGTAAAACTTGTAAAACTGTGACTTTATCAGTTCATTATTTTGCCTAAACCACTTATATCAGCAAAAGCATTAGTTTGCAAAAAATGTAATAGGAGCATATGAAAGCACACATAAAAACAATGCAAAAAATTAACTGAATATCTAATTACATTAAAATCAATAAAAATAAACAAGTAATTGAAATCGAAGGAAAAACTGAGAGACAGAAGGTTAGGAAAGTAAATTTACTTTGTCCTGTGGCCAGTGTAAGGCTTGTGCTCTCCATCGACGAAGAAGAAGATGGAGGGAAAGCCCTGAACGTCGTACTCGTGCGCCACTTCTTGCTCCGCCGTGGCGTCAATCTTTGCCAGGACGACGCCGTAGTTCTTCAGCTCCGTGGCGGCAGCGGCGTACTCCGGCGCCAACGCTTGGCAATGCCCGCACCATGGCGCGTAGAATTCCACCATCACGTATTGGTTGTTCTCAATTATGGTCGTGAAGTTCCGTTCCTTCAATACGACGACGTCTTTGTCGTCCACATCCCACGGCGGTTGTTCTGCCTCGAAGTGCGAGGGGGAGTAAGAGGAGAAGTCGCCGTAATCGTTGTCGTCGTCTTCGTCGAGTTCGAGGTCCTCGTCGTCGCCGTCGGGATCTGGTAAGTTGGAGTCGGCGTGGTGGTGTGCGGTGGTGGCAGCTTCGTCCGGTTCCTCGAGGAAGCTGAGATCCTCGTCGTCGTTTTCGTTGGCGGTATTGTCGTTTTGAGCGGATTTCTTCGTTGAAGTGAGGGTGAAGGAGGAGAAGAGAAGTAGAGTAGTGAGGGAGAGCAAAACGACGAGTCGTTTATGGCTCGGCATTGTCGTTTGAGGAGTGTACGACACCAAACGGAGTTGTTTTCGGGTTTCGCCGGGGAAGTGAGTGAAGTGAAGTTGAGAGTGGAGACCCAGATTCAAGCTGTCAGCTGAGTTAACAGTTAAGTTGGGCTTTGACCAAAATATGGGATTAGAAGCCTTTTGACTTTAGGCCTTTAGTTAATGCGGATTTACTCAATAGGCATTAATTTGGATGCTATAACAAAAAATTAGAGATAGGTAAGTTTATTAAACCTTTATTTTTGGTTTACAAGGGGGCTTAGAGCCCAAGAAAACAAAAAGAGAGAAATAATGTAAAAGGCTTCGTTGAGAGGCCCAATAATGAGGCCCAATGAAGTAATAGCTAATACGACGTCGTTGGGTAGCAGCGATGTGATGATGCCTTCTCTCGAAACAAAAAGAGAGAAATTGCGTGGTGATTGCTCTGGTTGGGGAAGACCGCAATTGGGAACAAACATTGCTCCGACAAATCTGTTGCAGAGAAAAACAATAAGCGAAGACGATGATTAGCATACTCACCCAGGTACACTCCCTCTTCAAGCATGAAATTCAACTCTCTTACGATTCCATGATTCTATCTTTCTATGTTTGTGTTTTGTTGTTTCAAACAAAAAAAATCATCGCTTTTTTTTTTGGGGTGTGTGAATGAATGGATAGGAGCGGCTACTTGGAGCTACACTGGGAGTGGTATTGACCGGCGCGGTGGTTCTGGAGCAGCGAAGAAACATCTACTCTTCCATCTCCAACGTCCAATCTCAATCTCAGGTCAAAATAACATAAATGATGAGAATTCATCTTTTAGTGAAAATGCAACTTTATCTGTATTGAATTTGAGAAATTATTAAGTGATTGTTCGTCTTGTGCACCAACTGTTTGTTGGAATGCCCGAGAGAGAATACTATGTCTGTTCTCAGTTATGAGGTTTTATTTATGCCTTGTATCTGTTGCTTAATTTAGGGTCCTTCTTGCAAGCTGCCCCCTGTTTTAGTCTCAGATGTTTCTGTAAACTTTGTGTCAAAATGGTTGGTAGAATCTCAGATTTGGACTTAGAGACAAAAATTGTTGTATAGAGGGTAGAATCTTGTGATGAGTGGCTTGATCATGTGCATATAGGGTAGCTCAGTAGCTAAAGGTAAAAGGAGACCAAGAAATACTATGCAAGAACCATTAAAAAAATTATTTAGACTTAAATGGTTAGACTATTAGCATAGTTTGCGATAGGGCACTATTCCGTTCATATGATCTAGCCAGTCTCACCTAATGGACAAAGCTTTCGTGTTGTTATAATGTCGAAAGGAATTCTTATGATTGATTAGATAATAAGTTGAGTTTCTAATTTATTCTTAGTTTCTTTCTCTCTCTTTTTTTAAGAAGCTAATTTATTCCTAGTTTAAATCTTATGAGGGTCAGTTTGGAACTTCCCCAAATTGGGAAACAGAGTTTCTTCAAGCTCATATGTGAATTTTTCTTCCCCACTATTTCATAGGTACACTATGCTGACTCTAATGGTGTGTTTAGTTTGGTTGGGGTGGAATGGCTTGCTATATAACATTACTCTTTTTAAAAGGGCAATATCATAATTTGTCAGCCTGGTCGGAAGCTATATGTTTATTGTTACTTAGTTGCTGGAACTACCTTCAGGCTAAGATGTGGCAGTTGGATATGCAGCAAAGCTTCACTAAACACATGTTCACTTGTCCACAGTGATTGACAAAATCAATATGAAAAAGTTGATGTTCTTGTTTGTCCTTGGGCATGATATCAAGTTTTTACTAAACATGATTAGCTGTTGAATGAATCCAGGTATAGCATTATAAGGTACCATGATGTCTTTCTTGCTGACCATTCTTCGAATTGGACTTCAACTATCTTCCACTCTCCTCTGTTTCCATATGTTGGGTTATGCTTCTTATACATAGAATGTGTGCCATGTGATTTTAAGTCCACGTTCTTGAGCTATTCTGTTATTTTTCTTTTGTGAAATTAACAGGCATGCTATATTCCATGCTCTGCTACCCTTTTGTTGTAAATTTCAATTTGGACTTACTACATTTAAATGCTAACCATTTGGTTTTTATGCTCTTCTAGGTCAGACAACCCTCATTTTCTAAGAAATCCCATTCTGAATTTGCACATATATGGAACAAAGCTGTAGATCAAACATTTGGACCTTTGATAAAGTCTCTCAGCTCACGTGGATGGTAGAAATGTTATGAGTAATTTTATTTTCAATATTGATGTTTCAACTTTTGTAATTGTGAAATCAAAACATGCAATACTTGCCCTCCTTTTTACCATCACATTCAATTATTTGCTAAACCGTTGTGTACACGGGCAGTTATTTGTAGACCAATGTACTACAATACTCAAATGATGCTTCAATATACAGATCAAGATTCCTGATTTTATTCCCCCGCACCCACTAATTTATGAATTGTAATTTACATACTGTTTTACAATCTCTCCTCTGGCATTCTCTAGCATGTTGGAGGTGCCTGTTGGCTGTTGTCTATAAAATGCACTGAATGTTTTACATTAATGGCTGTCATCTATAATTTATGACTTATAATCGTCTTGATGTGAGCCTCTTTATGGTAGTTCTTGGTTTCAAATTCTGCGAGAATGTATCTAATTTGTTACGGCATTAATTCATAGACTAGCAAGGAAGATGAGGTATTAGACTATAGTAGACCCCAGGGGGAATAAGTTGCTTCATTGCTTCACTATTGCTCTTGATTTGGTTGAGGAACTTTCAAATAGAAATGCTTTCCTTTTTGGAAGTCAAATATAAAACTCCACAAAAGTTGGTAGTTTCACTAGTTTGTAATGGTGAGAAGTTGGAACATCCCAATTAGAAGCTTGTAACACTTTGTGATGACATCCAAATTTGAAATTGATCACTATCATAACCTTAGATGCATTAGCTAACCATAAAGAACGAAGATTAAGGTTACTACTGGTAAGAAACAAGAAAATTTAGATACATTACATACACACGCAGATATTGTTAGGGAAGGATTTTTAAGGAACTTGGGTGGTGAGGTCAAGTTTCAACCTTGCTATAAGCTATAGTTTTTTTTTTTAATCTGCCATAGGACCATAGAAGGCATATTATGCATGACACTGAACACTGTTGTTGGTTGTTCTACTCATGTTTGCTTGGCGAGTGACCTTTACATAGTATATTCCCATGGCCAGAAGCACAGCACAAGCAACAGCGAAGACAATGCCGGCCACAGCACCAACTCCAATTTGTTTCCTACCTTTCTGTGTTGCCAATGCTTTGTTTTCATATACTTGAGTTGCTTCCACTTGTGCTGCCATAGGCAAAGGTGAACATTTTGATGCAGAACAAGGGTCCTTGGTCTCATTTTTCTTTTGTGCATTAGGATGAAAGAAATCATATGCTGATGGTGAGAAAGCTATAGGACTCTCATATTCAAGGCCATGAGGAGCTCTTTCTTGGCCACTAGCAATAGACACAAGTATTGTAGAAAGGAGGAAGAGGAAAAATAAACCAATGCGACTCATTTTTTTCTTTTTGGTCTATCTGGTATTGTGTAAACCACTTAGAAGAAGAGAAAATAGGTAGTAGCTTTTGGATGAAAACTTGTTGGAGAGCTTCCAATGGCTTTTATAGTATCTTGAGGAAGTGGTTGTTCCTTGTGCTTGAATTTATGTGTTGGGAAAAGGAGGCCAATGAAGGGGGGAACAGAATTATGGGTTTTGCTTTCAGCTGACCCCAACCCCTAACATTGATTGCTGTGTAATTCCCAAACTGCCCATGATTATATACTTGTATAAGTCCACAGTTGAACCAAATTAAGAATTGTATTGATTAGTGGCATTTTGGTCATATACAACATTTTTCTCACAAGGTTATTGCTTATTTTTGTACTTGATGAATCCTCTTGGGGTGGCTTTGAGTGAGAATGATGCTTATAATTTCCTCATGGCTTCGAACTACTTGAGTGCCCATACTCATATGCATACATTACAAGCAAATTGATACTAGTTAGGGAATAAAATCATATGATAATTAATTCATCACATCATTGCTTTGTGAAGGAGAGGAGGTTTAAGAAATGGCTGTATGGGATAGATTATTAGTTGGAAGGTTTGTGCTTAGCTTTATCGCTACGTGGAGGAGTAGAAGTAATTAAAAGCATGGGGTTGCCTTAGCTTAGAGGGGCAGCAAAGGCCTTTTCATGCTTGGCCTGCCCCCATCACATTATTGCTAAGCCACAAAACGCATGCAATATCACAAATGCTTAGTAGTACTAGTGTTCTGCACTTCTACTTCCCCACTCATCCACTCCATGTGTATGTACATGTAATATTATTATATTAACCAAAAATATTTTGTCTACTCATTTTTTTAGTATTCAGTCAATTTACTCCATATATTTAGATTTTCCATTTTATCTAATAATAAATGAGAATGAATACTCAACTTGAGTTGGTTGAATAGTGAGTTTATTTGTCCATTTAAGTAAGTATTGAAGGTTTTCTATTTTTTGGTTTCTTACGATATCTGTCGATCCAGCGGACAAAGGACTAATCTGTCACAAATTTGAGCTTCATTTAAGAATTTGAAGTAACGACACTTGCTTATGCGAATAAGTAACCTAGTCATTTGACCAACCCAAATTTGTTAAATGTTAGAAGTTTTGAATTCTGTCTTTTATATGCAGCAACTATTAATTATCAAATGAAACTCAGAATTACAACAAATTAATCCTTGGATTTTTAGATTAAAAAATACTGAAAACTAAAAAAAATAAGCGACAGTAAATTTGTTTGATGTGAAAAAAAAAAAACAAAACAAAATATAATGAGCACATATAGTTCAAGAATACAACTTAATGGGGTGAATATAACTTGTGATGTTAATTAAAGAAGATGTCAGCACTTCATGCTTGTTCTCTCTCATTTTCTGGGTATTATTCATTGTTGTTATGTTCAGTTACTTTTCATGCCTTTGTGCAGAGAAGTGGATCGCAATTGTGATTCTCTTTACTTCCTCCATTGCACCGCATATGTTTACTATGTTTGCATTGTGATTCTCATAATTTTATTATTATTATTATTATTATTATTATTATTATTATTATTATTATTATTATTATTATTATTATTGCGCTTTTTTAGCATAAAAATTTTTGTTGAAGAGTACAAAAATTTATTAATATAATACAAATATTTGCAAAGATTAAGTTATAGAAGGAGGCAACATGAATAATTATATCTCTAACACTTTTCTCCAAACACAAATTCAAATAATAATTCATAACAAACTAATTAAAATCAATCGGTTTCACTTTTACGTGCAAAGAAAAAACATCACTTGGGTGGGCTTATACTCGGCCCAATGGATGTGAAAATATAAAACCCATACCAAAATATGGATATAGACTATGATTTACAATAAAACAAAGAGCCTTAAACCCCTGTAAAAAACTATCCAAAAAAAAAGGAGCCCTATAACACCATAAAACAAACAAAGAGCCCCCCAATATAAATCTTTTTATAAATTATGTTTTATCTTAAATTATAAACATTAAATCTTAAATTTTAAATCTTCTAAAAAAATGAGAATTTTTATAAATAAAAAAATTTAACTAATATTAACCATTCAAAAGGCACTTCATATACTTGTTCCAAAAAACCTATAGTTGGATCCTATTTTGGCTAAAATGAATATTTAAAAGTTATTTACATCTTATGCATAGATATATCATATAAAATAGTAATATCTACATAGGTTGTTTCGAGAATCTTCTATGTTTATGTTGATAAAAATGCATAGGAATAATTAATGTAACTCCTATGCCCCATTACATTGATAATTTGATATTGAAAAAAGTTTCAATAAATTGTAGTAAAGGTTTCATCTTGTTACTTCTTCTTCTTTTTTCCCTAATTAAGTTGCTTATTAACTTATGATGATATTCACCATTACATATGATTATGATTGTTGTAATAATTTAAAATGTTCCATCAAGGATATCCCCTTGAAATTAGAATATGCGGCTAATATCTTCATTTTATATATTTTTCTTCAACCTTATCTAAGAAAATAAGACTATATAAAGCCAAGAGTCATTTTCTTCAATTATATTATTCAATTCATAATTCTATCATTGCATTTGTACATCAACCTATCATGAAACTTTTTTTTTAATCTTGGGTGTGATTTAGATTCACGTAGTAATTAAAATTAGTGGCCATTTTTAAATTTCCATTTGTATGATAATTATAAATTAACAAAACACTAAGTAATTACTAATGATAATTTAACTATTTATGAGTGCCTTTTTTCAACAAAGAGTGTGCCCATATAACTTTATCGAGTACCTAAAACACATATATAAAATGGACATAAAATATATGAAGGTATGAGGTGAATTAATTAGCTCATTCATTAGTTTATGTATGCATATAATATTATAATATAATGTATGAAATGAGGGGTACAAAAGTAAGGAATCCGAAGCCATATCCACCGAACATAGTAATATTGTCAACCTTTTTTTTGTGATGGTTATGGTATTTAAATTTTCTTGTCTAATTTATTAAAAATTAAAAATTATATAAAAATATACAATTTAAAATATTAAATATGTATCTTAAAATGAAAATTAGACAAATTGGA
>NC_029774.3:1466123-1510043 GCF_000817695.3 Arachis duranensis | reverse complement strand
TGAAAGAATTGGGAAAGAAAAAAAAAAGGGCGAAAGCTTCATGTGTCACGTCCCATAACTACCACAATAATAGATAACCTTATAAGTGAGAACACTGAATTGCAATGGTAATTAATATATTTATATAATTAGAACAATGTTTTTTTTAAGGGAAAGTATGAGGAGCCAATAAAATATTTATACAATGTATACAATGGAGGTTTATGGAGTATTAGAGATATAATGATTAGTGTTATATTTTTCCATCAGCTGAAACTTTTGGGATGAGTGGTATCATGACATGGTATTAAAGCGCTAAATTCGAAAAGTCAAGAGTTCGATTCTTGGTAAACCCAAAAATTAAATTAATTTTTTGAGAAGATGTTTTATATCATTTTTAAATTTGTGATGGTATCCTTTTTTTAATTATGAGTGAGACTTGAATTTAAAATTTTTAAATGAAGACGAAAAAATTATATCATTTGAACTATAATTTGTTAGTTATAATTAGAATAATATTATTTCAACGTAATATATCAATTTTATTAAATATAAAAAAAGGAAAATAAAAAGGCTGATGTTATTAAATACACACCTCTAAAAATATATCTGATTTTTGTCCTTCTTATTAAATCAGCCCTAGTTTATGTAGTATATGTTCTAAAAAAAATGCATGTTTACTCATATTTTTGTTCCTTTATTAATAATATCACTAAAAAAGACCCACTTGCACTAGTTTAATATAAATTTAATTAGGTCACACACACTATAGGATAAGCATCACAAAAGAAACCTATTAGCAATGTTAGAAGTTAATACAGCTGTCTAGATTAGACCCCATAAATATAAATAGTGGATACACTAACTAGGGTTAATAATATAATAAAGTGAGAACAAGGTAAGCAAAGCAAATACATACATATATTGAAAACCAAAGGAAAAAAAAAAGGGATACAAAATAACTCCCTTAATTAGCTAAATTGGATATTAAAAGATAATAATTATTAATTAAGCTAATCTAAAAGAAAAGAGCAAATAGACAAATTAAAGAGGGACCCCTCACACAAATTAAACTTACATTACACTCCACTCCTTGATGAATTTATTTATTAAATTATATATATTATTTGCTTAATTAGTGGTTGCTCCTGAAGGATCCAAGGGCTTTTATGGCAGATGCTTTAATAATGTGTTCATGGTAGATTGCAGCCGCTGCAGCTCCAAGAATTGGTCCAACCCAGAATATCCACTGAATTATTATTGAAACAACAGAACAATTATATTAATCATAAAAATTAAATATAAATTACATTTTTTCATATATTAATTAATTTAATTACTTACATGGTCATCCCAGATTTTGTCTTTGTTGTAAATCACGGCAGCTCCGAAGCTTCTTGCCGGGTTGATGCCGGTGCCGGTCACCGGAATTGTGGCCAAGTGAACCATGAACACCGCAAATCCAATTGGCAGTGGTGCCAACACCTTTATTTTATTATATTTTTCATTTCAATTAGTTTATCCATAATAATAAAAAAATAAAGTAAAAATTCATATACAATTATCTTTATACGAATTTGATAGTTAAAAATAATTAGATAATTTGATATAATTAATTAAATTTTTATTTAATAGTTTTTAACTATCAATTTCACAAAAATAAACTGCACGAGTTGAAACTAATTAACATAACACGCGTCCACATTTTATAGTTGAAAATAAAATAAAAAATTCATATACAATTATCTTTATACGAAATTAATAGTTAAAAATGATTAGATAATTTAAGACGATTGACTAAATAATTATCATCTAATAATTCACAACTATTAATTTTATAGAAGACAATTATACGTGAGTTAAAACTAAGGTGAAAATTCAGATGCAGTCGACTTCACGTGAAATTGATGATTGAGAGCCGTTAGATGATTTAATTGATTTGACTAAATTTTCATTTAACGACTCTCAACTATTAACTTCATGTGAAGTCGACTGCACCTGAGTTTCTACCTAAAACTAATCGACATAACACGTGTCCACATCTTACAGGAACATGGGAGTCTCTGGCGTTTCTCTTAGGGTCAGTGGCAGAGAAGACAGTGTAGACAAGAACGAAGGTGCCAATAATCTCAGCACCCAAAGCAGTTCCTTTGTTGTAACCAGGATGAACGTAGTTGGCACCACCTCCATACCTATCAAAGTAAGCTTTCTGGAATCCCTTGGCCAATCCGGTGCCGCAGATGGCGCCGGCACACTGTGCTACTATGTACAACAGTGCCCTTATCAGCGACACCTTCCGGCCAAGGAACAACCCAAATGTAACTGCAGGGTTGATGTGTCCTCCTAAAGTGACAAACACAAAATAGGTCGAAATTATTTTATTTAATATTTATTAATTATTACAATAAAATAAAAATTTAGGTGAAGTCGATTTTATGTGAATTTGATATTTGAGAGCCGTTAGATAAAAATTTAATCAAATCACTCAAATCATTTAACCACTCTCAAATATCAACTTTACGTGAAGTCGACTGCACCTGAATTTTTACCTTATAATAATTATTAAATGTTAAATAAGATAAGTTTTTATGATTATTTTTTATTAATATTTTTTTGTTATTAAATATTTTTATAAGAAACCTTTTAATTATCAAAAGAATCTGCTGATAAAGTTTAAAATTTATAATTTAGGATTACCGGAAATGCCGGCAGTGCAGTAAACAAGGATGAAGATCATGCCACCAAAAGCCCAAGCAATACCCAAGATTCCAACACCATCACACTGTGTGTTACCCTTGATTGTGGTATCACTTTGGTTACTATAACCAATAATGGTCAACACAGTGATGTAAAGGAATAAAAGTGTTGCTATAAACTCAGCTATGAGTGCTCTATAGAAGGACCACTTTGTAAGCTCCTCTGCATCAATCAATGGTGCTGGTGGTGGTTCATGGTAGTCTTTTGCTGAGTATTCTCCTCCTCCTCCTCCTCTCTGCTCTTCAACTTCAACATCTTTAGCCATTTTTTTTCTCTTCTTTGATACACTAGTTTTTGTGTGTAGTGTTGTTCCAAATGGGGTGTGTATTTAAGTAATGAAAGTGAGATAGTGTGTGCAATATTTAAATTATAATATAATAATGGGGTTGCTTTAATTTGCTTTCTTTTGTGTTTGTTTGGTGAGTGTATGTGGATATGGACAAGGATATGGTTAATATAAATTTTTGTATTAGCTTCATTTTTCTTGCATGGTCCCATTCTATAACAACCATTCCAACGGCTCTTCTTTCATGTAAATTAGTATTTAACTTTAATTACTCAGTATTAATTATTTTTAATTTTAAATGTATTTTTTAACTTTTATTTTTTACATTATTGATTTAATTTAAAAATATTATGTGTATACTAAAATTAATATATATATATATTTTGTTTAACTCATTTTCATTATATATATTACTAAAAAAAATAATTTTTAGCGATTATTTATTTATTTTTAGCAACAATAAAAATAACTTCTAATATATTTATTAGTAATTGTACATTAATTGTATTATGTTTTGTTGTTAATAAGTTTAATGATAATTATACAATTGCCAATAAAAAATTTTTTAATGACGACAAAAAATATATAATTGTCGTTGTAGCATATAATAATAACGACAAATATATAATTATCGTAAAATTATAAGTTAAATAAGAAATATTTTCGATCAACAATATATATTAAAAATAAATTAAACTACATATATTTTATACATAAGTATATTATTAATTAATTTTAATAACTAATTTTAATATGAAAAAGTATATCTACCACCCTTGATTTGATATACCTGGAAGGTTCTCATAAATCAACCGCTCCATTAAAGTGGTTATGGGCAAGTGTAAAAATTGCATAGGGCATTATTGCATGGCAATAATTATTGATATATGAGTGACATCAAACATTAGAATATGAAATTAAGGGCAACACAATGGTCTACTTTTCCCTACTTTGCTGCTCTGTCTCTCACTAATTTGGCAAACCCTAATTAATGCTATGGTCCCAATTTTTTTTACCAGTGGGTCATCTCTATCTCTCTTCTCAATTGAATCTTATTTCGTTTCATAGCACACAGAAAATAAAATTTTGATAAATGTTCTAGCTTAGACTTCTAGTTTACTTTCCTCTTTAATATAATATATTTAAAAAATTCCATACATATAATGATTAAGGTTTGATTCTTTTTTGTTGGTGAATCTTATCATATGTAAGAATATAAAGTTTAGATTATTATTATACATGCCATGTTATTTAATCATGCATGTATTTATTGGATTTTTAGTATAAAGAATTTGGAGGAAATTTTATATGAACACAGCATGAGAAACTATCATAGAATTTATTTATTACTTAGTTGATCATACCTTAAATTTACATTTTATAAACTTTCCTTGTAACTAAGTATATATATAATTCTCTAGAACTTCAAAGGGAATAAAAGGAACTCTCTAGACTTTGAAATTACATTTTTGTTTCTGGAGGGTGCTAGCTGAATTAATTTCAAATTACCCGAAGTTTCTTGATTAAGAAATAAATAATGCGTTGACTATAAGATGCGTGATTAATTTGAGGGATGCTCCTATAAAAATACGTAAAATATTTTTTTGTGAAGATATTTACATGTTGTATTATTATTAGACGTATTAATGAATCGATTATTTTTAAATTTTTTAACAAATTAGAATAAAATCGATTTTTTTATAACAATACCAATAAACTTAATTTTTTTAAAGGAATTTAATTGTATTTTTAAATTTTTAGGGATTTAAATATCCGAAAAACAAAAAGTCAGGAATATAATTATCTTTTTTATCAAAAAATTTAAAGATATTCGGTTTAGATTATATAATTTGATTAGATCAAATTGAGTCTGATAATTATAAATTTATAATACAGACAATTAAGTTTATTATTGTTGCTATAATAAATCAATTTTATTTTGACTTACAATAAAAAATAAATTATTAATCAATATTATTATTATTAAAAGAGAGGAAGTTGTTATCTATCTTTGTTATGATGATGAAGGTGTGACAGATGAATTTATCTGGACGTTACCTAAAATCAAATGAGTTTTGACCACATTATTTGAGGATTCAATAATACTCACAAGTTTTAGGCCACTTATTCTAATTGGCAATTGATTAAATTTTAATTAATAGAAGTGCTGTTAATCAAATCATACATCATAGTAATTATTTAAAGTGGATTTGGAAATCCAAACCTAATATTATAATCTTTTGCATTACTTGTACTACCCACTACCAAATGTAATATAACATTTAAACAAATAGAATATTCGAATTATTGCTTAGTTTATTTTATAAGCCGCACCTTATCATGTCACTTTATAAAATTGTCTCCATCAAATAAAGTCACATAAAGGAAATTTTACTAATCGATTTGGGTTAGTTAAATATTAGCTTACTCGTCCATTTAAATAAGTATTGAAAATTCGAATATCATTTTATACATCTAATAATTTAAATAAAATTTAGATCTGTGACGGATTAATCCGTAATAAATTAATAAATAATATATTACTGTCAAATTTATTGAAAGATAAATTCGATAATAATAAACTCCAGAATTTCGCTAATTAAAATTTTATATCCATCAGTAATTAGCGACGGATAAAAATAAAAAATCCATCAGTAAACAATTATCAGCAAAGTTTATAATGTTAGATTTATTCTATCGTTAAATTTATCAATAAATATGTCGATATTGGACGACTTTTTTGTAGGATATAGATTTAATTCAAGTAAAAAATAATTTACGAATTGTTCGTGATACCAAGCAAGACTAATTTTTTTTAAGTTATATATATAAAAGAAAAAAATGGTGTGATCTTAATAGTTTTGGATGTGTAATATATCAAAATAAAAAGACAATGTATGGACTATATTAATTTATAAGTACTATTTAAATAATAATGATCACTATACAAATGGTTAATAATGGTTATCCGTCAATATATTTTCTATAAGATTATAAAGTTACTTATTTAACATTATTGAGAAAGAAGCAAAAGAAAAAATGAAATTAAAATTTCCTAGGCATTTGGAGATATAAAGTGGTGACATGGTTTTATCATAAAATTGATGAGGTATTAAAGGGGGAAGTTTTGAACCCTAAGGATTAAGGAATTAGAGTAAGGTTATTATTGTGAGGCACCTTAATTAATTATATATGATGATTAATCATTGTGTGTGCAGTGCTGGATGCCAGCCTCACTATGGGACCAAAAATAGTTGGTCCTCTTTACAGATATATAGGATTATAATTTAACTAGTACGAACCTAGTGTCATAATTTTCCAACTAACCACTTTCACAATATGGCCTAGCAAATAATGAAATTAATTTTATATCTTTTATATATATAATTTATATTAACAATGTAAAAAATTTTATATAGTCATCTAATTGTATGTTATTATATCGGTAAAAATAATTAATTTTTAAATATCAGTTTAATTAATAGCTCTCCATTCTCATATGCAAGTATCATGTGCATAATTGAATAATGAATGGATAGTGATTGCTACGATAATATGTAAATTTGGATTGTCTAATACAAAGTATGTTTCGTGGCTGAGAAAGCACCACGCATTTTTTTTTTCACCAAATTATATATGAAATTTATTTATTTATTTATTTTAATTTTTGACTGTGTAACCTGAGAATGAGACTCTTACTGGGCGGTGGCTGCCTCTGAAATTTTTAATTAAAAGTACAATTTCATGAGATTAGCTTTGCACATTTAGCACCCAGCATTTAGTGACATTTGCATGGCTTTTTGATATATTATGATGATATTATGATATCATATGATATAAAAGATCCCTAAAGAGACAAAAGTTTAATGTTACAAAAATTCAATTATTAGTTGTTAATCCTTTAGATAGATAAGTTAATTATATATCAAAGAAGATAAATTGTTGACGTTCACTTTATTTTTGTAGGATATTGCACAAGACATAAAAGTGGACTTCTAAAATAAAGTATCGTATAGAAGTTAGAATTTAGAATTTAGAGGATAAAAACATTACATAATTAAGGACAAATTAAATATCGATTTATATTATTATTATTCTAGTTATAGTACATCCTTATAGAGTTGACCACCTATTCACTGCCCTCTAATAACACACACTACAATCCTTTTGTACAGAAGCATAATTCGAATACTTTAATAATTAATAAGATGTTTAGAGAGATTACTTACAATGATAAATCACTTCTCTTTTCAAAGTGGTTATCACACATACTACATATTAAAAGAATTTGAGCAGTGATTATTCAACTTGTTTGACAAATTTGAGCTTTATCTTGTAATGTGAGAAGAGGAACCTTTATGAAAAGGATTGTAGGTTGATCTTGGATTTTAAATGACTTCTAGAGTTCTATGTAGGCACACTGAAATGGGAACTGTGAACTTCCTCTCTTTTTTTTTTTTTTATAATAAAAATGTAGTAAGAAAGGTCTAAATTCTTAGAATATTGAGGGATAAAAAACCTTCAAATTCTCCCAAGACTTATCTCACTTTCCCTAAACAAACTATCTTGAGGTTAATCAGGAAATTCCTTTTCTATGTCCATTGCAACTAATTCGTTAGAATGCATAATAATATATCTTCTATGTAACCTTTACGAGTTTACGTTGTATGGGTCTTACACATAATAGTTATCAAGCTATTGCAAAATCAATAAATTTGGGCCAAAACCAATAAATTTGGGTCACGGAGAAGATCTTCCACTCCTTACAAGACATTAAAAGAATGCCCCATAAAAGAAAACACTTACAAAAAACCTTTGGGCCTTCTGTGTAATATCGAAACTTGAATCTCTCTCTTCGGGGCATTCAATAAAGATATGAGAAAAGATAAAAAAACAATAAAGGAAAAGCCCATTGACCAAAACCACATGCCCAAGGTCCATTAAAATTGCTTGAGCAGATTCAGATAGCTCATTGCCTGTGGCCCGATAGCTGACCAAAGAAAAAACAGATAGCTCATTGCCTCAATTACAATAGTTTGACCCAACAAAATCACTAGTAGGTTACCATAATGTCACGAGATTTGCGGTTACAAGATTCTTAGTACATGTACACTTTAAGAGACCTAAAGCAAAAGGTAATTACAAATACTTGGGCACTTTTTAATAAAGTATTCACAAAATTAATAGGTTATTAACTTATTATTGAACATATCAGTAGTAGTTAATTTATAGAAAAGATTCACGTATAATTTTCTTCATGCAAAATTAATAATCAAAAACCGTTAGATAATTTCACAAATTTAACAAAATTATAATCTAATACTTTTCGATTATTGACTTCCAATAATATTATTTGTATACTAAAGTCAACCACTAAAATCAACCATCGTTATATTTTTGAATAAATACAAATGTAATTCATTTTATTTTTAATATGTATTATATTCCAATATGTATTTTATACTAGGAACTAATTTTAATATACTTCACATGTGAGTTTCGCCTAATTTATATTAACGGTCTCCGCAAGTATTTGATGCCCCAAACGATTATCTTGCTAAAATTACACTAAACCACTCTACTCGAATATTTACTTCGTTATTCGTTAGTCATCTAAATATTGCCTCTATTGAAGACACTCCTCACACTAAACAATGATATTCCACCAATTTAACTTGGTGATTAGAGCATCCCACTTTTCAACTCTTACAGAAAATCATCCCCTATTCTTCCAATTCTTAAGGAGACAAGAATAGGTAAAAGATGTTCGGGAATCCAATTGGTACAAGATGACAAAGGAGATGCAAGACCAAATACCATTTACCAAACACAATTCATGACAATCACCAACAGAAACCACAATCTCAGAAGTCAGAACTCACTAACACACAATTGAATACGGCAAAATATTTAATATCACAAGCAAACAACAGAATCAATTTTCAGTTTACCATCCATATGGAACATTAAACAAAGCCATTTGATACAGCACCTCAGAGTATATAAAGGAAAGAGACATGTTCAAATCAACAAAATTATTGTGACAAGCAACAAGTTTCGGTATGCAAACTCATCCCAAATGAAAGAGGATGAAACAACGATACCACAACCATCCCATTACATCCATGAAAGGCAAAAGAAGCAAAATAGAACATTCAGAATGGCAATGACAATCCAAGGTCTCATGGAACATTTTCAACATGAAATAAACAAAACCAACAAACAACCATCGCCCCTAAAGCTCATTTTCAATATGAAATCAATTCAGCCATGTCCTCAATCACATAGAGAAATCACATACTAACATATAAAAATGGGAATCAAACCTTCCACACAAGAACACCATGAGAGCAAAATGCACGATGCATCCAAAAATCAAACAGCATACAATCTATGGCTTCTAATTACGATCCGCTGCCGCAATAGTGATTCCAGACGTGTATTCCAGTGGCAATTAACTAAAATTTCGTCGGAATTTAATTCAAGACTAATTAATAACAACTAAACAATATTGATCAAAACTATATGGAGATAACTTTATCATCATGCTGTAAACAAAAAAAAAAAAAACAAGTAATTGAACTAGCTGATGAGAGTTCACTGGCAATAATGATAATCTAAATTATCCAAAACACAAAACAAAGTCGAAATACTTCCTTATATCAAAAATTAAAACGCACAATAGTCTCAAACATTAAAATTTGGAATTCAAAAAAGAGAAACCTCTCTCTCTTCTCAGAAGCTATTCTTTTCAATCCTGAGGCACTTCGACATCACCATCAGTAATCTCCTCCTGCAAATCCTTAGGGTCCTTACCGTCCACCGTGCACCCGACGGAGACGCAAGTTCCCAAGATCTCCTTCACAGTGCCGCTGAGCTCCTTGGCCATCGACCTCGGCCTCATAACCCTAGCAATCTCGATGACGTCATCAAGCGAGATGTTCCCGTTATGCTTGATGTTCTTCGTCTTCTTCCGGTCACGCTCCGGCTCCTTGAGTGCCTTGATGACTAGCGCGGCGGCGGACGGCACGACGGACACCTTCGCCTGACGGTTCTGAACCGTTAGCTTCACGGTCACTCGGAGACCCTTCCAATCCTTGGCGGTTTCTTTAGCGATGTCTTCTCCGATCTTCTTTGGAGAGAGACCGAGGGGACCGATCTTAGGGGCGAGGGAACTGGCGGCGCCGACTTCTCCCCCGGTGACGCGGACGTAGACGTCGACGACTTGAGATGGATCGAACTTTGGCGGCATTCTGAATCTGCTTTGGTGGCGTTGAAGGAGAAAATGGAGATTAGGGTTTTCTCCAACAGAGGAAGAAGGTGAAATGAGGCTCAAGAGTGGAAAGGAGCTACACGAAAGTGTATCAATATATATGTGTGGGTGATAAACTAGGGTTTTTGCTCCCTTAATACTCTCAATTTCACTGGACTATTTTTTGGGCTTTTTCTATAAACGTTGATTAGAACTCAATTTTACTAGGCGTTTTTTGTGTATCATGGGCTTTGTTGGTTAGAATTCATAAAACAATAAATATATAATAATGGCATAGCCCTGACAAAAATTGTGACAAAAAACAAGCCCTTACAAAATACAAAATGGTGTACCTCTGTTTCAATAACAATAATAATTATATATTATTTATTAGCTAGTCTATATTAAAAATTAGTTATTTATATAAAATAAATTAAATATACAAGTCTTTTTGACTTACAAGTTTTACAAGTTACTACACTTACGGGCATTTTAATGCGTTATTCAACCACTTTTTGTTTTCAAAGTGCGCTATTCACCATATATTATGAACGACTCTTCTTCTTCTTCCTCCATGAAAAAGAAGTTCTTGCCAAATTTGTTCGATTTCCTTTGTGCGTTCTCTCTTCGCATTTTCATTCGTTGTTTTACCTGCGTTTATCACTGGTATTCTTGCTTTGTTTTTTTTCGATTTTCATGGTTTCTGAAATCAAGTTTTGAAATCGTTTTGATGATAATGAAACTTCATAAATACACCCAAACTATTACAGAAATACACCCAAACGATTACAGAAATACACCCAAAAGGATTTAAGAAATATACCCAAAATTCGTTGAAGTACACCTTATGCATAATTCAGAACTCTTTCTCTTTCTCCTTCTCATCTTCTGCTGCTTCTTCTTTTTCAAAAACGATTTCAGAGCTTGATGTCAAAAAACAATGGAAATCGAGAATAACGAAGAAAGAAAACAGAGGGAAAAAATACGTAAATGAAGAAGAAGAAAGAGAAGGCAAAAAACAAAAGAAAAGAAGAAGAAGAGGAGGAAGAAGAACGTGTAGCAAGAAGAAGAAAAATAAGAAGGTGCAGTGAAAAACGTGCAGTAACGATTCGAAACGCGTTAATATAAATGACTTGTAAAGACTTATATAAAAAAAACGCTTGTATGTGGAGAATTTCTCTATATAATTATATAAAGCTTAACATTTTGTACAATTACTATTTTACGCTGTTAAGATTTTTAATTTTCATTCGGGAGTTAAACTCCAAAATAGTTAATGAGATTAGTGCTATATATTAAAATTGTCTCTAAAATTTTAATTACATCAATTATATTTTTGATATGGGTAAAAATATACTATGTTCACAAATTAATTTAGTGTGCGACATTTTATTTTAGACACTTAATATAAAGTCACTGACTAATTTAATTCATCTACAATAATAACATAATAAATGATATATAAACAATATGGGTCAATATTGTAACAAGTAGTACAAATTAATATGTAGTTAAATAATATTATAACACATATGACCCAACTTTTTAGGTAAGTTCTTTCATTATATTATTATAAATGATTAAACCATGAAATAACACATTATTAATGAAACATAGATCAAGAACTAATGTAATATACTTTTATTAATTTTAAAAATATGATTAATACAATTAAAATTTTAGGACAATTTTCATGTTCGATGTCAATCTTCTACACTATTTCTTTTAAAAAATTAGAAGTAAAATTTGAATTTATAACCTCTAAATGAGTACAAAAAATTATCATTTGAATTATATCTTGTTGGCCATTGTTTCACTTAACTACCCCAATTGGCTTCATACTGAAAATAATAAATAAATAAATAAAATAAAAAGGAAAAATGGCTTAACCGGGTTCCTCCGTTGGCAAACCCAGTCCGTCGATTATCGCCGGATCTCTGCAGTCAACTACCTACCAGTCTCAGTCACTCACTCTGACCCTGCGACTGGCAGGTGCACCCCTACGACCAACCGTTTCTCATCCACACCAAAATTAACTCCTCCCATTCACACCCCTTTCTCTCTCTCAGAAATTATCTTCTCTATGGACTACTCAATCTCTTCCGCCTCCGACCACGACGCCCATACTCCGCCGCATCAGGATTCTTCCAATCCTGAAACCTCCGCAAACGGCGGAACCATTACTGTTCAGCTGTTCGTGGAGGAAGGTGAGGTTGAACCGGGAGAGGTCCGAGTCACTATCGAACCCGGTTCAGACGCTGCTGCTGCGTCTTCCTCGGGGAGGAGGACCGGTTTGGAGGTCGAACCGGAAGCTCCATCGAGCCCTAGCAGCAGCGGTTACGTCGGCGAGAGAGGAAGCAGCAGCAGCAGCAGCGACACCAGCGGTTCGCCAATTATACCGATCGCGCGCGAAATTGAAGAGGAGATGAGTAGGGAAGTTGATGATATCACACTCCATGGATTCTCCGACGCCCAAACGACGTGGATTCCTGGAAAACGACATGTCGATGAGGTATACGCTCTGTTTGGTAGTGTTCTTTTTTATATATCAAATAACGTTATTGAGTTTAACTTCCAAACCCACCATATTAATGCTTTGAACTGTGGCTAGTGCTTTAACTATGTTGATGGTTTACAAGGGGGAAAAATGCACTCTCTCTATGAGGATGCCTATGAAAATCATACTGTGTTTGATTAATGAATGAAGTGCAGGATGATGCTTCCATTTCTTGGAGAAAAAGGAAGAAGCATTTCTTTGTTCTCAGTCATTCTGGCAAGCCAATATACTCTAGGTTGGTGTCCTGCTAGATTCTTATGCTTTGAAAACGTAAATGAGATGTTGTTTTGATTCTTGTTTTGACAACGTGTTGTTGTTATTGCACTTTTTTTAAGGTATGGAGATGAGTATAAGCTTGCAGGATTTTCAGCGACTTTGCAGGCAATCATTTCCTTTGTGGAGAGCAGGTGTGATTATTATGGATGTTCGTTGCGTGGTTGACTAAATAATTACAGCAATACTCAATTACCATATTTGAATGTGTATTTGAAATTTTGAATGTGATTATTTTGATGGCATTTGTTTTTTCTGTTTTTTAGGGGTGATTCTGTGAAATGGGTGAGGGCTGGAAANAATATTATGTTCCATTTGATCGTTAATTACACGAAACGTCGAAACCCGCCACTTATTCAAATCCTTATAGTTAGTGTGTTAAGAAAAACTATGTTTTGATCATTTCCTATTTATACAGGCGGTGCTTTTTTATTTTTGCACTCTTTCTCAAACTTCTTACACTAATAATACTATTGTTTTGCAATGCTTTCTGTTTTTCTTTTTCTTTTTTGTTTTGGGGGGGCTCATTTGGATTCTAACAATTTTCATAGTACTGGAAAATAATCTATTATCGCTTGCGGGACCAACTCATTGCTTTAATGTTGTGAAATAAAAAGATTAACACTTTGGTATAGGTTGTTTTTCTTGTGAAAGGGCCAATTTATTTGGTCAGCATCAGCTGTACAGAAGAACCTTATGAGTCATTAAGGGGGCAGTTGGAGCTAATTTATGGTCAGGTATGATTCAGTTGCATTTCTACTCTAATAATTTCCGAGTGCCTACTTTTGTACAACAACAACAACTAAGCCTTGTCCAATCGAATGAGGTCAACAACATGGATCACATAATGCCATATGGTCCCTGTAAATCATTATGTGTCTACTTCTATGATCCACAAAATTACCATTGTACATTTTTAGTCATTGAAATGGAAACCTTATTTTGTAACCGTTATATGATCTATCCCTATTGTTCACCCATATGCAGATACTTGTTATACTAACAAAATCAGTAAACAGATGTTTCGCGAAGAACCCAAAGTTTGATATGACACCCTTGCTCGGTGGAACAGACATTGTCTTTTCCTCTCTAATCCATTCCTTCAGTTGGTTGGTTTATCTGCTCTAAGCATGTACAGTTTACCAGTATTCTATTTTTGTATTCTAGTAGTAAATTAGTAAATAACTACATGTTGTTTGTCTGATCATATCAGGAATCCTGCTACATTTCTTCATGCCTATACTTGTCTTCCTCTAGCATATGCAACAAGGCAAGCTGCAGGTGCTATCTTGCAAGACATTGCCGATTCAGGTGTTTTGTTTGCAATTCTGATGTGCCGGCACAAGGTTTGACCCTACACTCAATTTCTCCATTTGTATACTGACTTAAGATAACACAGCAAAAGTTGAGGACAGGTAATCAGTCTTGTTGGTGCTCAGAAAGCTTCCCTTCATCCAGATGATATGCTGCTGCTAGCCAACTTTGTTATGTCATCAGAATCCTTTAGGCAAGTAGAAGGCAGATTTTATCTTTCAGATAGTCTGTTTTGGTAGTACACTTTTTGCTTCATTCATTAAGAGAATTTGCCTATAGTTTCCACAACAATACGGTTTTAAATAGTGTTCAATATACAACGATTGGCTGTTTAGGTAGCATGAAAATCTGATGGTATTTTACAGCTTCATACTCAGTTGTCTCTGAGTGTATACATTTAATCTTGCTCTATCATTGATCCATTGCCATTGAACCTTCAAACAGCAAATGAACTTAAATCCTTCAAGTGTTAGACGTTGTCTCTTAGCTTCATCTTGCTGGTTGCTCTTATTTTATTTAGTGGGCTATAATTATGCAGGACATCAGAGTCATTTTCTCCAGTTTGCCTTCCAAGATATAATCCTTCAGCATTTTTGTATGCTTATATCCATTATTTTGATGTGAGTCAGATTTGAATACATAGATCATTAACACACTCACTTTATTTCATCCCCACAAATGACTGACCTTTGTATATATATATACCTGTGGCAGGCTGACACATACTTGGTGCTGCTAACCACTAGTTCAGATGCATTTTATCATCTTAAAGATTGCAGGTAAATGATTGTTCATAATCCAATGATTCCAACCTTCACAAGAAAATTTTATGAATTTATAATATCTAGCAACTACTATTCTTGCATGGTTCTGAGACTTGCCTGCCCATTTATAGGGTTCGTGTTGAATTGGTCCTTTTGAAGTCAAATGTTCTTAGTGAAGTTCAGAGATCTTTGCTGGATGGGGGAATGCATGTTGGGGATCTTCCACCCATAGCTCAGTCTGGTTCATCTCAATTGGGCCCGCACAGGCTTCCATCTGATTCTCCTGAAAGATTCCTGGAACCTAATTCCGCCATTGACTGTCCTGCAGGGTTGTGGCATTTTATATACTTCAGTATATATCTGGATCAATATGTCTCTTCAGAGTTTCCACCATCCATTAAAACACCTCAGCAGCAAAAAAGGTGTTAAATGTTTACCAGAAACTTTTTGCATCGATGCATGATAATGGTATTGGACTGCACAAAACTCAATTTCGGAGAGATGAAAACTACGGTAATTAATATTGTGGCTTTCAGCCTGATATGGATGTCTGCAGTCTGCAATGTTCATCATCGTGATCATTTTACAATATTTGATTTTTGTTAAAATGGTTTATTCAATTTTGTTGTTCTATGAGAATCAACTCAACTGGTGAAACCTAAACCTCTCTGTATTTAACCTATTACATTGACATGTTCCATTGAATTACCATGGAGCTAACAGATTTTCTTTATTATTATTTTAATGAGGCAGTTCTTCTCTGTTGGGTGACACAAGATTTTGAGCTGTATGCTGCCTTTGATCCCCTTGCGGACAAGGTACACTTTTTCCCTTTTGTATACAATTTATATGATTAAAGTATTAAACCATTATTTTACATTCTACAAAAGATGTTTTCCTATTTCTCACTACTTATGTGTAGAATCATAATCAACTTAGTGAAATTGGACGAGTTCTATTTCTTTTACTCACAAAACGAGCACATGCAGGCATCGGCAATAAAGACATGCAACCGTGTTGTTCAATGGATAAAAGATGTGGAAAATGAAATTTTTTTGCTAGGAGCGAGCCCCTTTTCATGGTGATTTCCTTGCAAATACTGTAAGCGAGTAGAATAGTTCTTTTTGTAATAAAATTCCTATAGAGAACGAAATACTCAATGTAAGGTTATGATTCACTACCACAAGATTCATGATTCGACTTGTATACATGCCTCGCAATTAAATTGTATAATATAATAGTAAAGTTTGGTTCAACGTTGCTCCTACAACTGGTTTTCCTTTTCCAATGATTATCTTTAAATTGAGATGGCTTGACCACGTTGATAATCAATAAAATAACAAGAGTAAAGTAACAAATCCGAGATTAGTCCCTAAAATAAAATAAATTAATAAAGTCTTCTAATATAATAAATATGGACAAACTAATGAAATTATCTTTAAACTAACTTCTATGATTAGGGTAGGTTTTAATTTGAACTAATATGTTCACATTTGTTATCTTAAAAAATTTGATTTTAAAATCATCCTTACTTTATAAACTAAAATCGTACAAAAATAAAAGTAAAAGCTGCAAAAACACTTTTTTTAATTTTATAATTCTTTTATTATGTATAATTTGATCTAAATTTTTAATATTTAAATAAAAAGATGATTTTAAAATTTAACTTTAAATCTTAAAAAGAGTTTTATATATAAAAAAAATAAAAACAAAAAATTTTCAATTTCTTTAGAAACTCATATATCCAAAATATAAATTCTCAAATTTATTTGTCACTTTATGCAGCCTTAATGCGTTCGCAATTGATTCGACCAAATTGAACCTTTTCTGCTCTTTGGATAGGTCCAATGCCAAACGGATTCTATCTAGACTCCTAGAGTAAAGATCCTAATACACTTAAAACAACAAGTAGCCAAACGCTTTTTCCCTAGATTAGGCAAAGCAGATTTAATTTAACAGGTAATTGAAGTGTATGACAGGAGAACTAAACAATGCCTCAAATTACTAAAGTTTGAGTAACTAGGGGGGAAAAAGATTTAACAAACATAGGAGATATATAATAATGATTGCACAACAAAACTCTTCTAAGCCTTGGCCTCCTCAGCAGCTGACTCAAAAGTCTCCCCGGGAACAAGCTCTGGGACGTCGTCATCATTCTCCTCTTGTGCCGCGGCTGAAGCAGCACCTGCCTCAGGAGCCTGCTTCTGAAACTGTTCCGCTAGCTTCTTTAGGTTTTCCAAGTTATCTGGTCCTGTATATTAATGACAAAAATGTTCAGTATGGAGTATACAACAACAACAACAACAACAAGGCCTTGTCCAACTAGGTGGAGTCGACTACATGAATCAAAAGTGAAAGACACAAACGTGAAAGAAAAATGAAAAATTGAAGACATAATACCTAATTGGTGGATAATGTTGGGGAGAATATCCTGCAACTCTGTAATAGGAGGGATTACATGTCAATATTTGACGCAAATAGCAAGTTAAAAACAAAGTGTAACTTAAAAAGTATAGCAAAGCATATAAACTGTATAAACGATGACTTAGCATACAGAAAAATACATACAACGGAAATGTTAAATTTTTCCAATGTGATACACAACGTATGGTGTTCATGTCTTTGATGCCATTAAAGACTATCTGATAACATGCGCAAGAGCGACATGTTAATAATTGACATGCTCATTCTGGCCCATGTATAAATAATTTGAAAATACTTTATAATTTAATACAAAGCTCATTTTGATTATAAGGTGGAGTGCAAATGGGAAAAAGAGGATGAAAGTTGCTTACTCTTTGTTTGTGGGGCACCACTAACAACCCAAGTATTAGCAGCAATGGATGCTTGAACTGGAAATGGGAAAAAAATCCAACTATTCAGTAAAACTTATAAACCAAAATATTTAGTATATGATATGACACAAACACAAGACTTCTACACAATGTTGGACTAAATGTTACCTTTGGGGTTTAGAAACTGGATAACAACATCATCCTTGAAGATGTTAACTTCCTCGATGGCGGGGATGGCGTTAACGCCTATTCTTTTGAGGGTGCTCTGAAGCCTTTTGTCGTCTGTGGTGGTTGTCTTGTGGACAGCCTTCTTCTTTCTAAAACATAAAACGGAAATGCCAAAACATCAAAAGGTGAATCCAACTCAACAAATGCATTGTATGATTCACACGAAGCTAAAAACTAAATGGATAAACATACACAAAAGGACGAGAAATCAATCAAAATCTCAAAATATGCATTGTATTTGTGACTCTAAGAAAGGGCATATATGTACACACTGTGAAAACACTAGAAACAATGGATAAAATGGATGAATGGATTGAATTCCCATAATAGACACTAGAGAGTGAACACATGAGTGCATTTTTCAAGAACAAAGCAAGTTTAAAATGAAAAGATAAAATTTTGATAACAATATTAAGGTTAAAAATAAATAATTGGATAATATGCGAAGTGAATACAGCATTACACCTCCTCATTGTGCCCTTTCCACCGGTTCTAACTGAACCGGCCATCTTCATCAATTTTTCCCGATTCATCTGATTTATTAATAATCACAAAACACAACAAACAAATCAGTAGATAAATCTATCTATCTATCACATAAACAAGCATAAGTTTTGCAGCACATAACAGAAATTCACTGAAACTAAAGGGATAAAATCAGAGCAAGTTACGAAACCCTAACACGGAGACAAATCAAACAGTGTTATTATTGTTATTATTATGGTGGATTAAGGGTAAAGATGGTACCTTAACGACGCAGAGAGGGAAACCCACTCTTCACTCAGGGAAATGGAAGACCTAAACGATGACGAGAAGTAAAGAGGGGTTACCCGCTGCTCTTAGCTGTTGATTTTGCTCCCAATGTGGCTAGGGTTAAGGAAGGGTTTTCCCACATTGTAGTTTTCTATATTGAAACTGGGCCTATAATATGGGCCTGATCCAAATAAAACATAAATAGCTTTTGTGGGCCATAATCTGAAATAAAAAAACGAAGAAAGGCCCAAGCCCAAAGTACAGAAACCCTAGCACCGTTACTTCAATTTCATTATCTTCTCCTTCGGGTTCTTTTTCACTTTGGTTTTTAGGTCTTCTTCTTCTTCTTCCATTTTCTTCTGCTAAGTGCTAAGTGGTGTGAGTAGGGTACTCTTCTCTTTGCTTCGTAAAGGTACCGTGTTCCGTTGCTCCAACTCTTATTTCACTTTATCCATTGTTTTCTGATATTCCTTTGTGTATTAGGTCAGTTGATTTTGTCGGTTCATTAACGCGGCTTAATCTGTTTCTTTTCTTTTTGAAAGTACTTGTTAATATATTTAGTGAATATGATTAGGGAATTAGGGATTTCAATCGGTGATTGTTATGTTTTGAGTTGAGAAAGCTGCAATTTTTGTGTAACATCATTTTGTGGTTCCTTGTGACGATTTCATGAGCTGAGTGCATCAGCGTAGACTCATAGCTATTATAGTTTTTGCTCTGTTTTCCGGCTTTCATGTATTGAAGTTGTATTTGTATTTGTTCATGGATATTTGCATTGAGTGATGTTATGTGTTATGCTTCTTTCTTTTTCTTATTTTCATGGTAGGTCCTTGAATTTCGATTCTTATAATTACTTTAATAATATTATTTTTACTGTCATTGGCTTTATTTATAGTTTATGAGAAACATTTATTAATTTGTTTGTTGTATGCTAATTGTCAAATCAGATGAATAGAGAAAGATTGATGAAGATGGCCGGTTCAGTTAGAACCGGGGGAAAGGGCACAATGAGGAGGTTCGTATGTTATATTTGGTTCACATTCCATACTAGCTTATTCATTCATTTCAATCAACTTTGGCTTTGCCATAGATTTTAGTTTTCAAGTTGCATTGTGTGGATCATACAACGCATATTTTTAGTTAGATTCACTTCTCTTATGTTTTTGCATTTCCTTTTTATGTTTTAGAAAGAAGAAGGCCGTCCACAAGACAACCACCACAGACGACAAAAGGCTTCAGAGCACCCTCAAGAGAATAGGCGTCAACGCCATCCCTGCCATCGAGGAAGTTAACATCTTCAAGGATGATGTTGTTATCCAGTTTCTAAACCCCAAAGGTAACATTCATTCCGATATTTTGTTGAAATCTTGTATTTCTGTCATATCATATACTCAAAAATTGTGTTCTAAAGTTTATTGACTGTTGCATTTTTCCCCCCCTTTCCAGTTCAAGCATCCATTGCTGCTAATACTTGGGTTGTTAGTGGTGCTCCACAAACAAAGAGTAAGCAACTCTCATCTTTTTTCCAATTGCACCCTGCCTTATAGTCAAAAAATGAGCTTTGTATTAAATTATGAAGTATTTTCAAATTATTTATACGTGCCATAATGAGCAGGTCAATTATTAACCTGTTGCTCTTGAGCATGTTAAGTTAGTCTTTAATGGCATCAAAGATTTGAACACCATATGTTGCTCATTGTTCTGTGTATCACATTGGAAAAATAACATTTCTGTTATATGTATTTTGTTGTATGATAAGTCATCGTTTATACAGTTTATATGCTCTGCAGCCTCTGCTATACTTTAAATTACTCTTTGTTTTTAACTGATCTATTATTGACATGTAATCCTTCCTTTTAACAGAGTTGCAGGATATACTCCCTAACATTATCCACCAATTAGGTACTATGCACTTCAATTTTATATTTTTCTTTCACATTTCTGTCTTTTTAATTTTTCCCTAGTCCATACTGAACATTTTGGTCACTAATATGCAGGACCAGATAACTTGGAAAACCTAAAGAAGCTAGCGGAACAGTTTCAGAAGCAGGCTCCTGAGGCAGGTGCTGCTTCAGCCGCGGCGCAAGAGGAGAACGATGACGATGTCCCAGAGCTTGTTCCTGGGGAGACTTTTGAGTCAGCTGCTGAGGAGGCCAAGGCTTAGAAGAGTTTTGTTGTGCCATCATTATTACATATCTCCCTTTTGTTTATTAAGAAAATTTTCTTGTTTCTCAAATTTTTAGTATTTTGAGTTTTTGTTTAGTTCTATTGTCAAACAGTTTGAGTTACTGGTACCATAAAAAAGGAGTTTGGGTTACTGTTATATTTAAATCTTCTCTCCCTCATCCTAACGTTAAGAATTGTCACTTGACAACAACCTGATATTTGTTGAATGTATTTGGATTGTTGCTCTAGATAGAATATCATTTTTTATTTTTCTACTTATCTGCATTTTTGGTCTAAAATTCACTAGTGTTTTAATAGAACTCGGTTCCTGTAATTTCCTGTATTGTGCTGTATCTTCTAGATTTTCTGTTCTTGCAGGTGCTGTTTAGTGTTTGCCGATCTATCTTTGTTAACCAATGTTGTTCACGCAAATTTTGATGAATTATATTGCCTGCTGAATGTAGCAGTAATAGTCTATTTTTTTAAGTGTAAATGTTTTTGTTTCCTTGATCGATGAAAAACAAAGGGTCTTTTTAGTTTATACAATTCAAAAGTTTCTAATCAGTTCTTAAATATTCAAGAAACGGGTCTAAGTAATTTTCGTTATTAGTCTAAAGCGTTTTTGATATATTAGTAGGTCATCACTATTTGTCCTATGACCAAGTAGTCATATCAAAATGGGCATTTATTTATTTATTTATTTTTTAAGTCGAAATGGGATGGTTGTGTTAGATTTTGATAATTTACTTAAAATTTTAGTGAATTATATGAATTGAGAAAGTAATTGAAGTTTTCTTTCTTTTTTTGGTTAATGAGAAAGTAATTAAAGTTTATTAAAATAATTAATGTCACTGACTCACTGGCGTGTGTGTAGTTTACTGACCTAATTGGGCCATTCCTAAACGAACAGAACCATTAATTAGCCCAAATTGAACCAACTCTTTTCACAGCAAATACATTCAAGCTGGCCTATCTTCCTGAAAAATTCCTTAAAATTTGGCCTATATATCCTAAATTCCAAAAATAAAAATTTACAGTACTTTGTGATGAATTAAAATTGAAATTGAGACTTGTTTTTAAATTGATTATTTTCGTAAGAAAACAAATACGTTTTTATATATAATATAAAGTCTACATCTTGGTTTTTTTTTTTTTCTGACAGAGTCGACTAAAAGCTATATAGAAAAACTGTAAGTGGAAAAGAATAATCTAGTTATTTTACAACATGTTTCTAAATCAAAATCTAAATGATCAAATGCATGTAACATTCCAATAATGTATGCACGAACGTCAATGGTCAGAGAAGTTGGCAATGGAATCTGAACTGAAGTTTGGACTGCAAATTCATGATGTGGCCAAATTTGAAGACATGAAAATAGTACTATTTGATATGAAAGGAACATAAACAAGACAAAAGGGTATACAGATTTTTACTAACTGTTTGTTCACTTGGTCAAAAGAGGGATGTTTCCCACTTAATACACCATATTATTTTCAGGGCAAAATACCAAAACAAAATATTTGTATTCTAAAATTATGAAAATACAACTTTTATTGTTTGGATACAAAAATGTAACTTTTCACAAAAATTATATAAACCGTTGATTGGGGTTTTGGTAGGAATTCTACGAATTACGTTTAAAGATAATTTGTGAAAAAACTGTGGTAGGAGTTCTACGATTTCTGTGTGAAGAATTTTGTAAAAAAACCGTCGTAAGAATTTATAACTTTTTTATTATTTTTACTTTACTACTTTACCATTTACGTTAGTTCAACTCATTATTAAATAATTCTTACTTGTTTTAATTAATCAAATCTCAATTCTTCATTTATTAAAATTTTTTATCAATAATTTAAATTTAAATCTAAAATTTAAGATTTTTTATTTTTTATTATTTCTTTTTTTTTATTTTTAATATCAAATTAATTTTCAAAAACTGCTATACTCTTTATATTTTTGAAATAATGACTAACTTGTTTTTATTTTTAAATTTTTGGCAATAACTATTCATATGAAAAATTGGAAATCAAATGACAATAACTTGTAATAGCATGTGATGCTTAATGTAATGGCATATGTACCAAAATATGATGATCCATTTAATGCATTGTTCAATTTAGGTGGGAAAGGAAGGAGAGGAATAAATAGAAAACCCCCCACTTTTTTTTTTCTTCTTCTCCTAAAATAAATAATTTATTAAGAAATAAAAAGAAGGAAAATGGGTCTTTCATCATTTACGTTGCCATCTTCATTGTGGATTCGGTGGTTCCAAATTGTCAAAGTCACTATTCACCAATTTTGGAGATTATAAAAAAAGTTATGTTCCCCACTTAAGTCCTCCACTATAGTGAGTGCTTTTAATATAAAAACACAAAATCATAGTCTTCTTATGACTTGGTTGGGCGACATAACATAACTATCTTATCACCCCTTATCTCTATATACCTGTCATTTACATAAAAGAGGACATTATATTAGTGTCTTAGTGTGTGGAGGCCACCACACATTCATACTTGAACAAAATCAACACATCATAGTCAATTCGGATTTCCTCAATTAATTAATTACTCCCTTCAATTCTACATACCCACTAATAATAACGAGAAGAAAATGACAAATAGGTACATAATATTTTCATTCTCAAATATTTAAGTTTTTTAGGATTTAAAAATATATTTTAATTTTTTATTTTTTTTAATTTGGATATATTAATTTTTTATTTTTACTCGAGTGGATCAGATTCAACGAAAAAATCAAACGTGATTCTTATTTAGTTGATACGGATGCACACATGAAAGAGTTTTTAAAATTAGATAAATTAAATTCAATGATCGATATGTTCAGATTTTAAAGAAATCAAAGACTTAAATGTATTTTTAAATCCTCAGAAATTTAAATGTTTACAGACCAAAAAATTAAAGATCAATTTATCTTTTTTTCTAATAATAAAGTAAAAACTATATACAATTAAGTTAATGTGAAATTAATAATTAAGAATTATTAAATAATTTGACAAATTTAATTAAATTGTCATCTAATAATTCTCGGCTATCAAATTCACATAAAATTAATTATATCTAAATTTTTAACTAATAATAAATTTTACATGCATCAAAGATTATACAAAGACTCAAGCAGCTAATTATATATAAAGATTCTCAAGAATATTATATAAACACTTAAAATTAGCTTTCTAATGTGTATATTATATTTACTAAAGTGTATTTTTAGTGTACCCTATTAATAATTATAAAGGTAAAATATATTTTTTGTTCCTGAAGTTTGATAAAAATTTTAAAAATATTCCTAAATTTTATTTTTGTTTCAAAAGTTTTTTATTTGCATCAAATATACTCCTACCTAATTTTTTAAAAAATTTAAGACTAATTCAACAATAGTTTTATAAGAACAACTCTCAACACAAGCAAATCAAACATAATTTTCATGCATTATTGTTAGATTGATCTTAAATTTTTTGAAAATTTAGGCGTCCAAATTATATTTGATACAAACTAAAATTTTTTAAGACAAAATTAAAACAATATAAAACTTAAAAATATTTTTAAAATTTTTATCGAATTTCAAAAATAAAAAACATACTTTACCCTAATTATAATTATCTTCAGCTTGTTGAGTGGCTCATAGACTATTTAGGCCATTAAGAAAAGGGTAAAGTCCCTGCCTTACTGTTTTACAATCATGAGACCACCCTCTTTGGGAGCCACGGCCTATTTTAATATTTTACTTAAGAATGCTTATTTATGCTCTAACTTTTTCAATCACTTTTTGCAATTTCTTATTTAATGTTGACATAATTAAGTGCAAAATAAAAAATAAAAAATATTGAAAAACAACTTATAATTAACCAAATTTTAACAACTATAATTAATATTTATTTTTTATTAAAAATAGTTTGTTTAATGTCTTAATGATCAACATTAATTACAAATTAGAAAAATAAGGGTTATCAAATACAGCTCCACATTCATGTCATCAGCGACAAATAATACCCAACTTTACACCCCTCTTTAGGTGTCATTATAGTACTTATGTCGTTGTCATATTATCAAAGATACCTTCATTAACAGATACATCCAATACAAAAAAGACACAGACACATCCAAAAAAAACTCCTCCAAAAAAAATACGGTTGTCAGAAGACACAACAACAGAGGAAGAAGAACCTGTACGACGCGTCTTAGAGGCGATGCTGCTTGTGGCTGTGCTAGCATGTTGGTGCGCAGCGCAGCGACGGGCCACTTGGGATGGTTTGCGGGATGGATAACATTGTCTTCAATGGAGAGGAGTCGCAGTCGATGGTTCGTCGTCTTCCTTGCATGGTGACTCGGGTTGTCGTCGTCAGTGTCTTGTAGCGGATGGATGCTCGGGTCGAATCTGCCTGTGTGGTTGTGCGGAGGTTGACAGCCCCTGGAGCTCTCTTCAGTGATGGTTTTGGTTGTCGTCTCCAGTGTCTTGTCCCGGAAGACGCTCATCGGCACCGGTAGGAGGGACGGTGGCACAACTATCTAGGATTATGGACACTGTGAGTGAGATAGGAAAGGAGAGGGAGAGGGGAGTGTAGCATAACTGCTTAAATTAGGGTTAAGTTGGGATATTTTTTTATGTTAGTGAATTTTGAGTCCAGTCCAATAAAAATTAGCAGAAATTGGTAGATTCTATGTTAGTTACCTAGTGAAATTGAAAAATAAATTAAAAAGATCCACTTACAATATTCAAACCATTTTTTTTAATCAAAATTCAAGTATGTGATTAAATTCATGATTTGTAACTATTTTATTGTTATGATTTTTTTTTTGTGATAGTTATGATCTTGTTTTACTTCTAGCAAAACTCAAAAATTAAAATACAAAAGAGCACAATTTTTTTAAAAATGTTTTGACTTTCTAACATTTTTTTAAAAAGGTTAAATTCACAAACATTTGTACAAATTTTTGTTATTCGCTTTTTTATATCATATTTCATCACTTGAAAACTTTTTAATATATCATCCTAAAAAATAATTAAGAGGTCGTAACTTAAAATATTATTGTTTTGTTGTTAAAGGGTTTGTTTGAGGTATAGTTTATCATAAAGAAGAAGATGTCTTATTTTTTTGGATAAGTTATACGTCAGATTTTAGAGAACACTAGATAGGGTGGATATCTACAAACTAAAAAATATTTCGACGCTCAAGTCAATAATAATTTAAAGAAGAGAATGAGAGTTAATTGAGTGTTAGGTTTTCAGTTATATAGAGTGGATAGTGACTAAGTATTTTAAATATATTCGATTAGCGAATTATAAATTATGGTTCGTGATATTATTAGTATTTGTTTTGACTATTTCATTGAGTTGGTGATAACTTATGATAAAGTCATTATGTCGTTATGTTGAGTGCTATCATGTTTTTGAGTTACGAACGAATTATAATTTTTTTGAATCGAGATATAGGTTTATTGATTAAGTTATAAATAATGGAATAAAATTTGTTCTCTGAATAATAAGTAATAATTATCGAATAATATAAAATAAATCAAATTGTAAAGGCCGAATTATAAATATAACAAATCGAGTTATGTGTTAATTACTTATGAGTTATGAAAATTTTAAATTTTTTACATAATCTCCAAATTATAGTTTGCAGCGGTTCATTTATAATGATCAGATCAATTATTATACCATGATTACTGCTTCTAGGAAAGTTAACATGAAATTAAATAAATTAAAGAGGAAACATATTAGTTAGAGTTTCCAATTAAGTACTAGTCAGGATTTTGCTGCATCACACTCTTGAAGGTTCAACAAAAAACAATTCAATTCAATTACGCGTTTCAATAATTGCTTCTTACTATCAAACAATCCACTTCAGTTCAGCACCAAAAATTAAACCAAAAGAAAATGAAAGATATCAGAAACTAATCTCTCTCTTTTTTTTTTTTGTATTGAAAAAAATGTTTCTTAAATAAGGCTACTTTAAGTATAATTAACAACTAGCACTCACAGATTATTGTAATGCTATTAATGTAAAGCAGAACAAAAACATTAGAAAAATCTAGGAAGAGATCACATCCATGCAGCCAAACACAAAGTAAAGTTGACCCAGCAACAAAGCAATAAATACGCTTCAATATAATAATAATACAATCAAATAATCAATATATATATAATCTCCACTATTATAGCTTTGTAAGTTTGTATTAATAACATTATAAACTAAAGCTTTTTTTTTCCATCCCTGATATGTTTTAAAATAATTATCAAATTCATCTAAAAGTAATAGTTTGACATCAATAAGATATAAGTGTAAAAACAAAATAGTATTTCTAAATGGTAATATTAGAGAAATAAAAAAAATTGTTATTTAATATAATAAATAAATATTAAATAAAATAAATTTTGACTGTTTTTTATTAATAATTTTTTGTTATTAAATATTTTTTATTTCTAAAATAGTAAAAATGTGTAATTAAAATTTTAAGAATAGTATTAAAATTACTAATAAATATGATCTTAATATAAAAAATAAACGGATATTTTGAAATTTAGAAATAATATATAGATTGAATTAAATGGTTTGAAAAGGTTCAAAAATGGAAATGATGTTATTTGATTCCAACTTCATAGTCTTAACAATGTTGTTGGGTTCCCAAAATTTGTTTTCTCAAAAGTATAAATCAAGAATTTTTTTTACCGTAATTTTCAAATTGCTTTTGATTTTTTTTTTTTACATATTTTTTTTATTTTTTTCTACTTAACTCACTGATCCGTCATCAAACACTTGCATTAATAAATGTCACATGACTTTGTTGGACTAAATTAGATAAAATATTGCAATTTTAAAGCAATAAAAAGGAGATAATATTAACAAAATTTATCCTATAATAAATGACTTGCAAGACAGACCAATTAAATAGTTATATATTATTTGGACAAATAAAACTATACTGTGGATACAAAATCCTTTCTGTGTGCGAAACTTTTTCTTGTTTGACCATACTAATTCTTTTTAATGATGAAAAATAGTAAGTTAAAATATTAGTGTGGGTTGTATACAAATACTTATTGAAATAACATTTCTTAAATGCTATTTTATTTAACTATTTTTATTTATTTTAAAATGGCAAATACAACAGAATTTTTAAATTTTTTTTTAAGTCAATACTAATTAATTCTTTCACCAACAATATTAATCTCTAACCTCCTTTTTTTTTAAAAATAAAACAATAATTTTTTAATTAAAAATCAACATTTAAAAAAAATTAAAATCAATTATTATATATTTAAATATATAAAAATAAAAAATAATTGAAAATAATTTTGTTTAATATTTATTAAATTTAATTCTTCTTCCATTGTATGTCCTTTCTCTCTCCTTTTTCTGTGTACTCTGAACCAAAAACACAACCTCACCTTCTTCCACCTCCACATCCACAATCCCCAACACCCACTACTTCCCCTCACTCATTTCGCCGTCCGGACCACTAAAGCCGGCGGCTTTACACTCGCCGGAGTCCCACCGAAGAAACCGGATCGGATCCGGGCGTGTATGTGCGCCATTTTCCGCCACCACTTGAAAAAGCTGCATTTTTGTTTGTGTGTTGTGAAAGAAGAAGAAAGAGGAGTGAAGAGAAGAAGACAATGTACAAGAACCAGCTTCAGGAGCTGGCACAGCGAAGCTGCTTCAACCTCCCTTCGTACACGTGCATAAGGGAGGGTCCGGATCACGCGCCGCGCTTCAAAGCCACCGTTAACTTCAACGGCGAAGTCTTCGAGAGCCCACACTACTGCTCAACTCTCCGCCAGGCCGAGCACTCCGCCGCCGAGGTCGCTCTCAACTCCCTCTCCCACCGTGGACCCTCTCACTCCCTCGCCGCCAGGATCCTCGTGAGTTCTCTCTCTCTCTCAATATTGGAACTTGCTAACTTGCGCTGCGGTGTTGGATGAGATGAACCTGGTTGCGGAAGCTTCTGCTATCCTGCGCCGGTTTTTCTTTTTATTTTCATATTTATTTCCGGTTTTTATGGCTTTTTTCATCATTTGCTTCCGTGTTTTTCTGTCGGCGCCGGAGTAGTAGTGTTTTTTTTTTTGCTTCGTATTTTTTGTTTGTGTGTGAAATGACCGAAATGCCCCTTTTGCTTGCTGTCTCCATGGTTGAAAGTTAGAAATTGCTGATGTAACAAGCCACTAAGTGCTGTGTTGAAGTGGAACGCACACGTTTTTTTTCTTTTTCTCTTTGTACATAGGAATGAAGTGTAGGGTTTAGGGTGTGTGTTGGTGATGCTGACACACACAATGTAGTGGTGGTGGCCCATGTTAATTCTGCATCTCTGGTTTTGTTTTGATGGATTGAGTGATTAACTGGACTCTCATACTGTGCTATATGAATGTGTGATTTCAATTTGTTATATTGAAAAGGTTTGAATTTGAAGATCAAAGATGAGAGTTTGAAAGGTAGCATAAGAAACTAAGAATTGTTCCATGTAAATGAATAAGGGTGGAAACTCATGTGTAGTCGACTTCACGTGAAGTTAACAACTGAGAGCCGTTAGATGATTTAACTGATTTGATTAAATTTTCATCTAAGAGTTCTCAGCTATCAACTTTCCGTGAAGTCGACTGTAGCTGAGTTTTCACTATGAATAAGTTGCCTTTTGTAAATTTGAAGTGCACATGCTTTTCACATTGTAGGAGCAGTGATTTCTTTTGTTATGCATATGCTTATCACATTTAAATGTGTAGGATGAAACTGGAGTATACAAGAATCTCTTACAGGAGATCGCGCAAAGGGTAGGTGCTCCATTGCCACAGTACACAACATACAGGTCAGGACTCGGACATCTACCTGTTTTCACCGGGACAGTTGAGTTGGCTGATATCACATTTACCGGCGAACCTGCCAAGAACAAGAAGCAAGCGGAGAAAAATGCAGCAATGGCAGCCTGGTCCTCTCTAAAACAATGTAAGTGCCTCACAGGCTTTCGTCTCAGTTTCCTTTCAACAAATCCAAATTGACAGGTCGATTTCGTCTTGGTGTATGAATATTGTTATCAATCTTTATTTATTTTGATCCTAACTTCCCTAGTGACTTAAGTTTAATAGAGATTATTACATGCTAGGTGGTTTTCTTTTGATTCTCTAAACAACTTGAAAACTTGTTTCATTTCCAATTTGAATGACTATTACAAGAATGTTGCTTCTCAACAGTGGCAAAAGAAACTGCAAGCTCTTCAACCGAACCGGAGAATAACGACGAGCTAGAACAGATCACGATTGCTCGGGCCTTATTAAACTATCGTCAAAAAGAGAAGATGGCTATGTCACACCCAGATGCTTCAATTCCATTTCCAAAGAAGTTTCAAATTCAAAGTCCCAGGCCAACTAGTCCTCAATCACGACCTGCCGCGGCATCTAAGATACTTCCCTTGATTTTCCCGAGGACATCCTCTCGAAGCAGGCCTTCCTTTGCAACACCGAACGAAAGCTCTCGAAGCAGGCCTGCAGTAGTGACAACAGCTTCCGGTGAGAGTTCCATGATCTCACCACCATCTTCTATGTTAGAAAGCCGAGTGAACCGTCGACCAAGGTTCCCTGCAGCTGGAGCAGCACCTTATGTTCCCATTGGACAGATGAGATTACCTTGCCGAGGCGTTGCCCCTCCGGTGACCATAAGGACCGCAGTACCTGTATTCTCTGCACCACCCCTTCCACCACCCGGTGCACTCTCTCATCCACCAATGCGGGCTCCTCCTTTGCGAGCCGCCCCTCCGGTCACTATTCAGCAAGCTGTTCCTGTATTTTCTGCTAAAGACAAACCTGTTACTGATCCACCAGTTCAAAAAGATGAACCACTCATTGCTCTGCCAGTCCAAAAAGACGAACCGATCATTGCTCCGAAAGACGATTCGCCGAACATCACAACCACAAGCATTACTCCAGTTAGCCAAGAAACCAAACAAGAGGCGAAAGCCGAGGAGACAGATGCTGCCGTTCCACCGGAATCCGAGACATTGCCGAGCTTGGAGCAGCTGAAGATTTGAAGCTAATTGGAAAAAGGTCTTAGAGAGAGTCAATGGGAGATTTGATCTGGTTCTCATATGGCAATGCAATGAGTAGTGTAATATCATCATCATGATTCATGATCCCCTTCCTTTTGACCTTTGTTGACCCCATTTTGTTCTGTTAAAATTTGAGAAATTGGTGCATGTTAGTAGCCAGCATCAGCAGTCAAATATCTGTGAAATTTAAGCGCAGGTTAGCATATAATTTGCTCCCTTTTTATTTTTACTTTTTAGAAATATTCTTATGTCGAAATAGTATCGTTATGCCTTAAAATAGTGTCAGTTAGCTTCATTTTTTGCTCTTTTCTTAGCTCTAGAATTTTTATTTGTTATTTTTTTTTTCTTTACAATGAATTGGAGCTCTTAGATTAAAATGAAAAGATGATTCTAAAGCCTCGGTTGAAAATTGTTTTTTAATGAAAAGCAAACATTTCTTTTTAACAATAGAAAAAAAAAATTCATCATGCTCGTAATTGGCACTTTCTTAAAAAAATTAACTAAAATTTTCATTTCTTATGTCGACTAATCTGTTGCGGATTTGAACTTTATTTGAAGGGTTTGTTCCTGATCAATAGGTTGTTGCATGTACAAAGTGAGATTCGAACTATCCGCATTTGTTTATGCGGACGAGGAAATTGATTACTCGACCAATCCAAATTGATTTGTTGGATTAAAATTTTTATTGGATCGTTAGAAGCCTTGCTCCATGTGTTTAGGGCTTTAGGCCCATCTATGTAAGTTTGTGGATAACAAAAATATATTCAAGGCCCTTTTATTTGAATTCGTTTGATTTTTTTGTTGCCATTATGTCTTATGAACTCATGGAAATAGATAAAATATTATTGTGAAGTGTGAAGGTATGAACTGTATTTTTGTTAGCATTATGATTTAGTATGTTATACACATGAATATAATTTATAGACACTTTTGATTAAAATACATGTTAATCCACTCTTAAAATTGATTATTTTTTTCACAAGATGTTATATTATTCAATTTCTATGGTCATTTATCTAAACCGAAAGAATTGAAACAAACATAATGCACTCTATATAGAATAGGTCAAATGTGAAAAATCACCTTTTACTACTAGTCAAGTCATTTTCATTCCTACCATCATTCACAAAATAAATAGTATTTAACTGTGCATACACCTCCACTTGAAATTACTTTTCAATGTGCTCAAAACTTTTCTTTTCTTTTGTTTTCTTTTTCACATTGTAAATTGTGCAAATCTTAGATTGGTGGCAAGAGAATAGGGGGTTAAGTGGTTAACCCTAAAGCTTGTGTAATCAAAACCCTAATGACTAATCACCCTAATGACTAATCTGGCAGCACTGTTGAATGGAACTGCACAAGTCATAGTGGGTGGTAGTCGCTCTTTGTTTAATGCTTGTTTAATTCATTTCAATTATATTTATGTTTGTACAAACCAACTTCGACCATTAAAAATGGGCTAAATTTATCGGATCAGTCCGTTTATTCATTTAAATAGGTGGATTTTGTCTTTGAAATTAAGTCCGTTTAAATTTCGAGTTGAACGGACTGAGTCCGATTAACCCAAAAAAATCGACAGGTTAAACGGGTGGTACCATTGTTAAGTATCTAAGAAAAGTGGGAAACCACACCTTAAAAGCTAGCTGTTAAGAGGGAAGAACCACTCTCCTTATATACAACATCAAGCATCCCATACTACTCAATGTGGGACTTTGAGCACCCCATAATACCCAAGTCCCTAACAATGTTTATTTTTTTATATTTTTTCAAAAAAAGCAGCACTTTTAACTGATATTTTTTTCGATCTGACTCAAAAATCTTATCCATCAACTAAAAAAATATTATTTTTAAAGGTTTTTTTACCGAAAAGTGGTATTTTTTGTCAAAATATTTTTTAAAAAATAAAATTAAATGATAAACGGGCTGGTCCGTTTAACCCATCAGGCTGACCATAAATAGTTCGGGCTAAAAAATTCTGGCCCGCGAATAAAACAGACCTAAATGCGCCAGCCCATTTAACCCACAAATTTAATAGCCGGGCCTAAATGGACCGGACTAGCCCGTTTGGCAGCCCTATTCTTGCGGTCATAAGTTTACTCGTCTACTTAATTAAGTGTTTAATCAAGTGTTAGAAAATCGAGTGCTTAATCAAGTGTTAAAAAGTCGAATTTTATTTTGTATATGTAATAATTTATTAGCCAACTTACTCTAAAAACACAAAAAAAAATGTTTATACATATATAGTTTTTTTAACAATACTTAAAATCAGTTTCTAAAAATTTTTATCGAATAATTTAATTTTCAATAAATTTTAATTATTTATTCAATCATTATCGTTCAAATCAATATCACATCAAATTTTAATAAAAAAATTAAACAAGTTAAATTCTATTATTATTTAATAAAAATATAACAATTATTTTTTTAAGAATATTGATTCTTTTATACAGATGAATAATTTATATAAAAATAAGTATTTAGAATAAATTTAATAATTAAAATTTGTTAAAAACTAAATTTTTTGGCGGTTGATTTGGAATTTTTTATTTTTCAAACATTCTGCTCATATATTATATATATATATCTTCTGTACCTATATACAATGTATGGCATTGGTGATGGATGATAATTATTATGAGTCAGTAGTCCTGAGTTTTCCATAAATATAACTATCAGAAACTGCAACAATATGCCACAATTGAATGCTGAGTTAACCAAAACCGTATAACTTGTTATTCTTATTCATTTATTATTATTGATTCAGAACAGTTTTATTTATTATTTTATCTGTCTGTACTACTGTGTTACACTATACACCACCTATCTTATATTTTTCTTTTCACCATTATAGTACTAATTACCCAGTCAAATTGTCTAAGCTTATATTAACCAAATTAGAATTTATAATAATAATTCATCTCCTTAATTATATTTGGACACTCTACTAAGTGGGCCATATTAGAATCTAAGCAAACCAATGAAATTGGTTGAATAAGGGACATATATAATTAACCAACCTCATTCACAAGTTACATTTACTTATTTTTCTTTTTCCTCCTTTTTATTATTGGTTACTATAAAATACTAAGTTAGCCATCATGATTGACATGAAAATTTTAACTTGTTTTCTATAAAAAGTTTCAAAGAAGTTAAAGTTTACTAATTATTAATTAACATAAGTGGCTTGTACGAAGCTGTTATCCCACTTTACATATTTAACAAGTTTATAGAAAATGATGGGAAGAAGCCATTGCTACCATGTACCAAGAGATGATATCATTTTGCATTGCTTATGGAATGAACCAACATTTATGTTTTGTTCTATCATTTTTTTTCAAAAAAAAAATGTTGATTTTAATATGATGTTCGTGCAGTACTAATATGTGATTTATCCGCTTATTATGTTTCGTGTGTGATAGAGAGATGTGTATCATTAAAATGGTGTGAGAAGAGAAGTATTTTATGCTATTCTAGGTTATATAAATTGGTGTTTCCAATTTTTTTGTATTGTTTTGTTTTTTAAACAAACGATCACAAATTGGGCGGTCTAATTTGTGTTTTTGAAAATTAAAAATTTTTTTAATATTAAAATCAGATCGTTCTATTTTTATTTTTAAAAATAAAATAAATTCAAAAGTACAAATCGAATTCTCTAATTTGTAGTTTATTTTTTTCTTCAAACAAATCAGACCGTCTGATTTGAATAACATCAATTAAAAAAAACACCATATTAAAGAAAGACACCTAATCTTCCAATAACAACGTATTACACATATATTTAATCAATATAAAAAAATTAGCTTAATTTCTCAAAGGGTAAAGTACTAAAGTAGTATTTTGATCTTCAAAAACTTTTAAATAGATTCAATGTTATTTTACTATTAAATTTGATTCGATTAATTAATGAAAAAATTTTACATTAGTGATAATGGGTCAATTTTGCTTATATAGTAAAATCGAACATCGTTATATTGGTTCTTAAATATGCTAATTGTTTATCTTAAATTTAACTGTAAAATAACATTGAATTCATTTAAAATTTTTTCGAATTAAAATAAGACATTTAAAACATTAAAAATTAAATTAGGATTTAACTCAAATATTTGGATTCAAAATAATACTTTACCTTTTTTTAAATAATGATTACAAAAGTTAAATATTTTTCATGATAAAATAATATATAATTAAAGCAAAAGGTAAGATATTTAAAAACTTAATTATAACAAATTTAGTAAAGGGTGTTAAGAAAATTAAAGGGTGTTCATTTAGTAATAAAATTTCTGAATGACAACTTCCACCATGACAGGTATGAGGACAAAGTATAGACAAAACTGTCCATGTATCCCTCCAATTTAAATCATGCCATTTTATTTGGACCTTTATTGTACATAATATAATGTTATTCCATATATTAATTTCCCAATAATAATAATAAATACAAACACATAAAAATAGGCATTTTATATTATAAAAAAATTATTTGCATTTATAAAATTTTTAAAATATTATGATACATTATTTTACAAAATATTTTTTACTAATACTAAAAATTGTAGTTAATATATGAAAATTAAATTAAATCCATATACGGCAATAAAGAAAACGGTGGTGGGGAAATTAAAGACAAGAAGTTTTCAGATAGTATTAAAAAAAATGCAGAAAGAGATAAGAGGAAAAAACAAAGGCATACACTGCCATCTTATGGTGCTGCAGTCTTGAGGTTTAAATTTCTTACCAAAGCATGCATAGTGAAAATTTGTGATGAGTACTGGGGTCCCTTTTCACTTCTTTATCATAGGAGAAAATGATTAGATTCTTAATTAGATCAAGTAGTTAATACAATATCAATTAGTTTAATGGAGGTAGCCATAAAAAATGGAGTATTTTATTATTGATTATTAATTAATATAAGAGTTTAATTTTGTAAAAAATTGTACACAATTATTTAGAAAAATTCATGTGTTTAGATAGTATTTTAGATAATAAATTTAAAAATTAGTCATTTTTATTAATTAATAATACACATATAATAAATATTTATGTAAAATTCTTTCATATTATTATTATATAAAAATTAAATTATTCCTATAAAAATAAAGACAATTTACGTAAATAAAATATTTGGATTTTAATTTTATGCAAATACAACTTTTGAAATACAAAAACGCAAATGCATTTTTTTATATTTCTATAGAAACCGCTACTGTAGCAGCGGATTATGTTCTTCTGTAAACCGCTGCTGCCAGTAGCGGTTTCTATAAAAATATGAAAAAATATATTTGCGTCTTTGTATTTCAAAAGTTGTATTTGCGTAAAATTAAAATCCAAATATTTTATTTATGTAAACTACCTGAAAATAAGCTACTTATTAGATATTACAAATAAATTGCACCTAATCATAATAGTTAGAAATTTGATTTTATTTTGTTAAAAATCTGTTGATATTATAATTTTAAATAAGTCAAATAATTTTTAAAAAATGTATACTAATTAAATAATTTAACGATTTAAATCTTATATTTTACATTAAAAAGAGAGAGAAAAATGTTGTGGTGGTGCCCTCCATTAAAAAAACCAAGTGCCATATTTTTGCTTAGGTAACACCCTTAACCACCAAGACTCTTGCAGTGCCATCTTTATCCATTTATGGCTTAATGCTTTATGGGTGAAAAGAATAGAGAAGCATGGCAATGTGAAATCATGTCAAATATAAAAATAAACCAAAAAAAAAGGGGGTCCGATAATGACAATAAACAAGTGTGGCAAACAAGCAAAGGTTATTGAGAGTAAAAAAGTAGAGACATAAAACATGAATTTTATCAACTTGGTAAGTATTTTCATTTTTTGGTATGTAGTCTTAAATTTTAATTTTAATTTCTCATAATAGAAACAAAAGTTAGCTAAGACTTTTATCATTTTTGTATGACCTCATCTAGATAAATTAAACTAAATGAATTTAGTTTAATACATTTTTATAAAATATTTTACATAATTACCTAATTATATTCATTTTTTCTAGTAGTTTTTTTTATAAAAAATGTAATTTTTTACTAATATAATAATATGTAATTAAATATATAGGTCAACTTGTATTAATATTTAGATTTATGTGTTTAGAAAATTTTTAAAAAGTAAATTTAAAAGCTAATTATTTTGTTGATATTATAATATATAATTGAATATTTGTGTAAAATCTTTTTATACATGAAACTTAAATTATTTCTTTAGATTTTTAGTATATCCAAATTAAATTAGTCATTTTTTACAACAAAATTTAGATACCAGTTTTACTTTTTTTTTTTTAAGGATAGAAAGATTTCACTGTTTGTCAAAGTTGCTGACTTGTGTGGGCCCAAGTCTCCACTTCAACGACACCAACCCCTCAAAGCAAGGTCCACCTCAGCATACTATTGATTTACGCAACAAACCATTTTTTTATTTTTCTTTTTCTTAATTTGAGGGATGTTTATGGAGCCGGCCCAGACATGAAGGGCCCACATGATTGGACCTTAGATGGGCCCCAAAGGGTATGTTTGAAGGGGAGGCACAGGCACACCCACTAGGATTAAATATTCCCTTCCTATGACGGTAATTAAATTAGGTTGGTCTAATAGTTAATTAATTAATTTATTTAAGGTATTAAATATTGGAGATTTGAATTTTGTCTTATTTGATGTAAATTCAGGTGCAGTCAATTTTACGTGAAATTTATAATTAAGAGTCGTCAGATGATTTGACTGATTTGACTAAATTTTCATCTAACGATTCTCAGCTATCAACTTCACGCGAAGTCGACTGCACTTGAGTTTTTACTATCTTATTAATGTAATAATATATTAGCCAATAATAAATCCTTAAATAAAACTTAGATCTGTGATAAATTAATCTTTAACCTATCTGATTGGAAAATACAGTAAAAAAAAAAAGCAATGGTGCTTAAAGGACAAAATTGTAAAAACGTAGATGGAACCCTCCACCCATTTGGAAAAAGAAGAAAGAAGAAACAATATCAACTAAAATCATAAAGAAAAAAAATTAGAAAAATAAAGATGGAACAATTAGAGAAGGGAGAGGGGGACAAAGTGGAAGGATGTTAATCCCATCATTGTAAAGTTTAGAAAAGAAAAAAATATTCCCATTTGACTTTTTTATATCTCATCATACACCATTGATTGTACTAGTACTATATATGTTTGGGGAAAATAATAATAATTTCTAATTCACATATTCATATTTGTGTGTTACTATGCTTTTATTTGATATGTTTCTTCTATAAGTTGACTCAAAAAATCATTAATTACTTGTCTTCAAACATGACTTTGTCAATAAGTCATACTTTTTTAAAAAAAACTTGATTTGCAATGGAGTTTCTCTTATTTGCTGTGTAAAAAAATGAGATATTATGAGTTTTCTTTTCTTCAGCTGTTTACTTGTTAATATATATTTTGAAAAAAGAATCCTTTTCATTTAATATTATTACATTATTTTGTTGCTCTAATTTATTGTGTTTTAAGGAAATTTAATTTATTCTAAAATATTATCTATAAAAATATATCAGAATAAAGTATGTTTTTATCTCTAAAATTTGTAATTTTTTAAAAATATTTTTAATATTTATTTTGATTTAATTTTATTCTGAATATTTTTTATTTATATTAAAATTACTACTAAAAATTAACTCTATCTAGACAGAATTAAAGATATCCATTTTTTATTTTGACATTTGTTATTCATTAAGGTATCCTAACATTTTTTTTTCTTTCCATTTTTAATAATTAAACCTAAAGCACTTAATTGAAAGATGTAAGCATCTATCACTTTGACCAGCCTATGTTATTTTTTCACCTAAGATATGTTCTAATCTAACCTATATATAGTTTCCTAAATCTCTAAATTTGGGTTAAATTTTATAGTCTATTAGAATTTATAAAAAAATCAACTTAAGTTTATCGAATAATAAATTTATTCATCTACTTAAAAAAATATTTAAAATTTAAATATATAATTTATTGATTAATAATAAATTATTAAATAAAATTTAGATCTGCGATATATTAATTATTTATCTATTTAGTATATTTGTGAGCTGAAATGGTTCCTATAATGATGAAAATATAGTAATGCTTCCTTTTTCACTTTCACACAGAAAAAAGATCAAAGCAAAGGAAGAGAAAGAATTTGAGGAAGAGAAGGATTGTTTGTTGTGTCTGAAATGAAACTGATTGCACCCAAATAATGCCGACAACACAATGGAAGCATGAAATCCCTTTTTTACAATGTTGTTGTTGTTGCATTTTTCTTTTTTCTTTTTCACCTTTTTTTTCCCTATTTTTTCCACATGGGGATTTGCCATTGGCATGCTTGTAGTGGAATGAAACGTAAAGTCATATTGAGAAGATTTTTGGGAGGCTGAGGTTTTTTTTCTTTCTTTATCTTATTTCAAACATGGTGTATCTTGAATTGATCCTAAAGTTGTTTTTATCTTCCATGATCAAATAATGCAAACAAAGATCTTGACCATTTAACTAAGTTGGGTGATAGGTGCTTTAATGTTCGTAGTAATACGAAGAGTTTAAGTGTTATTTAAAAGATATTAGTTTATATTTTTAGAATATTTTAATTTAATTTGATATATTTTGATTTTATTTATTTAATTACTATATTAGACTTTATGTTTGTGGACTTTAATATTTTCTTTGTTTTAACCTAATAAAAGGTTATAAATACATCTTTAACTATTTTTTTTGGTTTCATCTCCATGATGTAGATAATTGAGATTGAAGACTCTCTTGTTGCATCGGGGAATTGGATAGAAGGTTGAGGAGTCCCTTCGATTCAATTTTCAAACTATGGCATTGACAAGTTAGGTTGAGAAGTTCCTTTCTTATTGCGTCAAAAATTTGGATAGAGAGTATAGTGATTCTTTCTGTACTTAATTTCAATCTATCCTTTTTGTTTCTATTTCAATTTCAATGTATCTTTTTTATTCAGTTTAAATTCTTATCTTTTTGTTTATCTTTTATTTCTTTATAATTGAGTTGGTTTAGTGGTTAGCTCACTAGTCCTCTTAAACAAGTGTTGAGATTTGAATTTCGCCTTGTGCATGTAACAATCTGTCTAGTGACAAACCCTTAAATAGAGTTCAGTACCGTAGCGAATTAGTACTGATCTTTTTGGGGTGGAAAATACTATGGAAAACAAAAAAAAATATCTTGACTATTTTAGATGTATTTTTATTCTTGTTATATTATTTTTAGGTTAAAACTCAGGTATAATCAATTTCATGTGAAGTTAAAAGTTAAAAGTTATTAGATAATAATTTAATTAAATCTGTCAAATTATTTGAGGATTGCACCTGAATTTATACCTTATTTTTTATACTCTTCTTTTAATTTGTGTAAGTAAATAATGTACTCTTGTTTTCTTTTTTCTTTTTGTAAAATTTTGTGAGTCTTTACGTATCTAAGCATTTTCTTCTTTTATGAAATAAAAAAGCACTAACTATTTAGTTTCAACAATGATATGTAGACTTATAATTTTAGGGTTATAAGATATAAACATTGTGTTAATATAATTTTCTTGTTTTTACTTATAAAAAATAATATTATTATTATTGTTTTATTTGTCTAATCTTGTTTTACATGCTTAGCTTTTTTTCCCCTCCCCAAAAAAGTGTTACATGTTTAGCTACATAGATATATCAAAATTGTGTGTTTGTAGCATTTTGTCAAATTCAAATCCCTTTTGGCTTTCATATTTGTTATTTTGTGTTAGCATATAAAGCTTTTATAATATATGGTCTAAATTCTTCCTCCACTGCCATTTGTCTTGTACATATGTGCACAAGATTGTAACTTGATTTTACACTTCACCTATAATGGTAGGGCCTTTAATATATATATATTTTATAAAAAAAATAGTGCCCTTTGACCTTTTTTTACATTGTAAAACAATAATTTGGATTTGAAGGTATATGGGATATTAATTATCAAGGGAAAATTACGGAAAGAATCATTATCAAAGACAAAGACTCAATAATAAAAGACCCAATTACATCATCATTATTAAAACAGACTGATTTAAAACATTATTCTACACTTACACGTATAATATAATACTATTAATCATTCTCTTACTCTAATTTTTTTATGGTTTTTTTTAATAAAAAATCATTTATTTTACTCTTTTCAGCATGAGTTCATTCATTTTTTTTTCTCTAGCTAATACAAGTTTAATTTTTTATTTTTTTACATAAAATACATTACATATGAGAACCAATTACCATAAATGATACTAGTGATAACCATAACCTTAAGCAATTAATGACAATACCACCAAACACTAAGACAATATTAAAGAAAAAATTCAGATGCAGTCAACTTTATATGAAATTAATAATTAAAAATCGTTAAATATAAATTAAGTCAAATTAGTCAAATTATTTAACCTCTCTCAACTATTATCTTTATATAAAGTTGACTGCACCTGAATTTTTACCCAAAATAATTTTTTATAAGAAAAATTGTTATTAGACTCTCCAAATTAGGTCATCATATTATAAGTTTAATTTAACGATTAGTAATATCATTTTTTGTCTCTCAATTAAATTATTTCGATCCTCTATTTTTAAGTATTGATGAATAAATTACGATAAGAATTGTTAGAATGTCTCATTAAAAAAAATAATGTATTTTTATCGCTAGTATCAATGACGTTAAAAGGGATAATACTCAAGATATTACTATATTAATAAAAAAATTAAAAAATTCAAGGTTATTGAATTTAGGAAATTAGGTTTTTAAAATTTTTGAATTATAATTTTTATTTATTTTTTCTAACATTTTTAGTGCCAAAGATTGATTAAGGATATTATGTCTATTTAGAAACTCTTTGTTGTTTTTTTTCTTAAATTTATTTAAATATGTCATATATAATAATTTTAATATAATTAGTCTCTTTTAATAATTAGTTTTTGTTAATAGTCCTTAAAATTAATTTTTCCTATTATCAATTTCTGCATGAACAACAAATATACATCATTAGTATATTAAAGTTTATTTGAATTTTTTTATAAATAATTTAACATATGTGTAGGTTTATCTAGCAACTTAGTTTTAACTTTGGAAAAAAGAACTTGTTTAGCTATATAATACCTAGACTAATTAAGGATATATTTGGTAGGGGTACTTGCGTATCGGATTTGATTTGCATATATGTGGTATTTATTTGAATTCGATTTGAAAATTGCATATATGGATCTGATCCGAAGGCTATCGGATCGGATCCGCACACTAATAGGATCAGATTGCGGATTTTATGTAAATATCTGCATCTGCGTATCCGCAAAAATAAATAAATAAATAAGTAAATATTTTTTTATGTTTTATTTCAACTAATAATTATCATATATGTTGTATTATTTTATTTTTATTTTTTAAAAAATATTTAATTTTATTTTAAAAGTAAACATGTTTAAAAGAGTAAAAAAATTATTAATTTTTTTAAATAAAAATAAGATTTTAAAAAATATTTATATGTTTTGCAGATATATCCGATATCCGATCTGATTCGATAATTTTAGTGCAGATTGGATCGAGATCTTGACCATATTTGATCCGATACACGTTCACCCCTAATGTTTGGTTTGTGTTTTACTTTTTATTTTTATTTTTAAAATGTTTTGAAAAAAAAGAAAGCAAAAAAAACTTTTTATTTTCTTTTTTTCCTTTATAAAATTCTAAAAAATCAAATAAAAAATAAAAACCAAACGCATTCTTATATATTAAAGAAAATGAAGATCAATTGAGGATCACATTTCGAAATGGATGCATATTTAATTAAATGAGGCTGCCCAAAATATAAAATCATTGTGTCAAAAAGATTCATTTCGACCACAAGTGTTAAAGTGGAAAATTTTTTTTGTTATCTTTGGTCATTGCTTGTGATGCAATAATAGAAAAAAGTTGGATTAATTATTTTGTATAATGGGGAACCAACAAGTTATAAATATTGTTAAATTAATTACAACTATATATTATATGATGTGAATATGAGTAATGGGACTTATGGGAAGCACGTGACACTACTTTTTGCGCATGCCAAAAGCACTCCAAACATGGAAAAATGGCACCTCACTGGTTCTAGATTTTTTTATTTTTTATTTTTAAATATTTAACCGACAAATCTAATGTGCACCGAAGATGTGGTCCTTGCCCGAGTAATAATAGAAAAAATTAAATACTCCATCGAGGATAATATTAAATGATTTAGATTAAAATGAGATACAATTGAAAAATAATTTAAAATCCAATTACCGAAAATTATATTTTTTTTATTCCCAGACCAAATGATATTGAAAATTGATTAAATATTGGTTAATTTAATTCGTGGAAAATTACTTAATTATGAAGTTTAAGGAGAAAAATAAGTTTCGAATTAATTAAACTCCATATGAGTATATTAGAGCCATTTAAACTTTGTAACATTAATGTTGGGGATCAATAATTATTCAACCGAATTACCATTTTTTTAACTTAGAAATTTTCAAATATTTTTTTGTTACATGAAGATAATGTTTCTCTTAAAATATTTATGATTAGATATTCTTATTTATTAGCCTACTTAGTTCATAATATTATCATACATAGTTTATCCATTACTCCATCTATTTCAATAATAATAATAATAATAATAATAATAATAATAATAATAATAATAATAATAATAGAACATTTCTAGTT
>NC_029774.3:1461591-1466059 GCF_000817695.3 Arachis duranensis | reverse complement strand
TTTCAAAAAGAAAAATGATCCTAATAATAATAAATTATCTTTTAAATATAAATATTTCAAAAATTACATCTTCAATTTTTTTTTAATTTTATTTTAAAATTTAATAAAGTGATAGATGTTATTTTTGTGTATATTAATTTTGATATAATTCGTATCCAATTTAAATAGGATGAGTTATATTTCGATTTTAACAGAATAAGAAGAATGGATATTCGTAAAAGTAATCTAATGTTTAAGTTAATACATGAATAATGCATTTTTTTAAGAAATAATCTTAAATAATTTTTTTACTTTTTTTAAATTTATTTTTTTATAAGTCTCGTATATGTTACTAATTGTTATTAGTTATAATCTTACCAATAATAAAAAATAAAAATGTTTAAAAATAATTATTTGATATCAATATAATTTTTTATTTATAATATTTATAGTCGAATTATAATGTATAACCGATCTATAACAAATATATTACATATTATGAATTAGAGTAGGGTATAATTTTTATTTTTTTTTTCCAATTTGGAAGTGGAGACATGGTCCCTCATATTTTGGATTTTGAAGTTGTCACAACCTTATCAGAAGAATCTCGACACTGCCATTTCTATTCTCTGAAGAACTTTCTATTCTTTTGTTTTATTTCCTCAACTAAGAAACTAATATATATGCCATTGATCATAACTACGTTGATTTGACTCTACAGTTTACAGATTTGACATCAATTTTAAATGCAAATTAAATTAAAAAACAATAATATATATATTGTAAATAATCCCCATTCACTCCAAAGTAATAGTAATAGTTTGAAATATAATTACAAAATAATAATACTGTAAAATAATCAATTAATTATTATTGATTTTTGTAATTTTTATATATGTGAGTTCTGTTAATTATTTTAATTTAAATATGATTAAATTTTTATTTTTTTATTTTACCAACTTCTTTACAGAAGAGCTTAATCGATAATAATAAAATAACATCTAATCACATTTCCAATCTTCTTCGACCATTTGATGTCTAAATTCTACAAAGATTAATAAATATCAACATATCTTGTGATGAAAAAGTATTTTGTTCATGTTTTCACCTACCATTCAAACGTTAGTTTGAGGTTTATAATTTTAAAAATATTGTTAGGTTTCGTGCGGTCATAATAATGTTTGGATAGAAAGAAAAATAAAAAAAAATGAAAATTATAATAGAATAAAATTATTTTATCATTATCTTTATATATATTATATATAAATTATAATTTATTAATATATTTAAATTATTTTTTTCAATAAACAAATCTTTCAAATTATTTTTTAAAATTTTAAAGGTCATAAACAAAAAATTATATATTTGTTTTTCAAACAAATACATATAATAAAACACCAATTTAAAGAACAAATTAGAGTGAGTTAGAAATTTTATTTTTTATTATTGAAAAGGTAAATATGGAATTTAACATTGTTTACCCATCCCTTTACAGTTTTCATCACAGCAATAAGAAAAAAAAAATTATATGGACTCTACATCTATTTTTTTATTTTCCATTCATTTTTCACTCTAATCTAAACAAAAGAAAATAGACTTTTTCATCTATTTTCTTCCCTTTAATTTTCCTTCTTTTTAAAATATGTTGTTCCAAACAGAATATACGTGATTGAATATATGTGTAAAATAATTTTACACTAATAATATATTAAAATAAAATTCTTATATATATTTTTCAAACACAATCACATTTTTTAGTTTCTATACAATAAAATATCTAGATATGCAATTTTTTTTAATCTAGTTGTTACTGTTAGTTTTATGACCAAATTATCTATTACTACTTTTGATTAACTATGCTAATTGTCATGCTTATTATTTTAATTTGTCTTAATTAAATTATCTTTAACATTCTGAATTCCATAAAAAGTTAATTATAAATAATTTATAATTTATTAATTTAAGATTATTATGTCTTATTTTAGTTTATTATAAATAAATGAATTTGATTTATTAAAAATTAAATTTAATTATTGTAATCTTTAATATTTTACTATTAATTTTAATTTTGACGTGCACATAAAAAAATATAAAATTCACTTAATATCGTCTTACGACTTAAACATAAAAATTTATTAAAAAAAATATTACATGATCTAATTCTATCATAAGATTTTTACTGAATGGACCTGAAAACTCAAAGCTGAAATCATTAATTAAAGAACTAAAATATTTATTAATTTGATTGGTTACATGATTATATATAAAAGAAAAATGAAGATTATGTTCCACAAAACTACAGCTCCATGTATTTAGCTAACTCCAATTCATTGGATTTGATTTTAGAATAAAATTCTATATCCAAACAAAATTATTATTTAAATTTATTTAAACGGTTGTAATAACTTTTTAAATTATGTACTCTTTTTTTTTTTCTCCATTTCTTTATCCTTTTTCTCCTCTTTGTATTTCTTCTTCTTTTAAATTTGTCCAGATTATTTTTCTTCCCTTCTTTTTTTCTCTTTTTCTTCTCTTCTTTCTTTTTATTATTCTTCCAACAAAGCACACGCAGACTTTTTCTTCTTTTTCTTCTTCCAAATTTGCACACACAGGTTTTTCTTTTTTTTTTCTTCTTCTCCTCTTCTTAGAGATTATCAATTTAATTCTGGACATCTGCGTCCATTCAATTCAATTCATAATGAACCGAACATATTATTAAGGTGAAACAATTGTATAGTACTAAATGAACAAAATATTATCGATTATATAAAATCAAATTCAAAACAGTTTTTTGCATAATGAACCAAACACGTTATTAAGATGAAACAACTATATAGTACTAAATGAATGAAACATTATCCATTTTATAAAATCAAATTTAAAACACATGTATCTACAATTTATAGATTATCAATTCAATTCAATTCATAATAAATCGAACATGTTATTAAGGTGAAACAATTGTATAGTACTAAATGAATAGAACAGTATCCATTATATAAAATCAAATTCAAAATAGCTTTCTGCATATTGAACCGAATACGTTATTAAGGTGAAACAATTGTATAGTACTAAATGAACGGAACATTATCCATTATATAAAATCAAATTTAAAACAGGTTTCTCATAATGAACTGAACACGTTATTGAGGTGAAATAATTGTATATATAGTACAAAATGAACGGAACATTATCTATTATATAAAATCAACTTCAAAACACATGTGTCTACAATTTATAGATTATCAATTCAATTCAGAACACTTGCATCTATTGAATTCAATTCAATTTGGAAATTGCATTCCATTCAATTCGATTAAAAAATAATTCATTAACAAAATATTGGTGTTATTGGTGATGACGATAACGAAAGAGGCGAAAAATAAGAAGAAGAAGAGGAGGAGGAGGAGAAGAAGCAGAAAAAGAATTTGCTGCGCGAAGAAAAATGAGGAGGAGGTATGCGTGAATTTAAAAGAAGAATAAGAGGACGTATATGTATATTTGAAAGAAACGTGTGTAATGATGCTCTTTTAATGAGAGTGGTTTTTATAGTTGTTGGACCTACTTGGATAAACTTGAATGAAAAAAATACTTAAATTTGCAGCAAGTCCTGTTGATTTTTTTATTTGTATTTGATTTGAACATGTTAAACATAACTTTTCCATGTTTTTTCATTTAAATAGGAAAAGCAAAATAATTTTAAAAAAGCCAATGAATTATAGCTCAAATGATATAGTTTTCTCATATTCATTGAATTTGGATCCTCTAAATTTTGAATTTCATTTTAGAGAATAAGGTATGATCTCTCACTATTGATTTTATAGGTGGGATCAAGAATAAATATGAAAGAGAAATTATTTAAGAGTGAGAGATCACATTTTATTCTCTAAAATAAAATTCAAACTTTAGAAGATTCAAATCTAAGAAGATGTGCGTCTGAGTCTTTTTTTGATAAAAAAAATTCTTAAAAAAGTGAGTGCTAAGAAAATATATTCAAGATGGTTTTTTTGGGCAAAAAATTTGCTTTGTATTAAAACAATCAAGTTTTAAAAATATTTTTAGATCAACTATATAAAACAAATGGAATTGATTCTAAAAGAGAAAAAAAAAATAGGTTTTAACCTTTTTAAAATAAATTTAAATGAAATAAATTTTGATCAAAATCAATTTTCATTTTTTTAAAAAATTGAAATAGGGCGTAAGGCCCAACAAATAAAACTAAACAATTAAATGAAAGAGGGAAATTTAGGTGAGTCATAAAAAAAGGAATATAAAAATGAGTCAATTATTGCATAAATTTGGAAAAAGGTTTACTAAACATACGATGTGTTAAATCCAAAACCTATATAATTATTTGTTTACTATATTAACAACTAAAAATACTATTATACATAAAAAAAATCATCAAGCCAATTATATATTTATATATAGTTATACATATTACAAAATATTTAAAATATAATTAAAGTTTTAAAAATCAATTCGGTAG
>NC_029774.3:1436691-1461584 GCF_000817695.3 Arachis duranensis | reverse complement strand
CACAAAAAAATCGATATATATTTTTATATTCAATAATTGATTAATAACTTATTTTTTATGTATATATAATATAATTGATTAAACATAAATTGTAAAATTACTTGTCATGATCAGTTTATTTTAAAATTATTTATTATTTCACAATAAGTAAAAAAAAGAAAAAACTTGTGTAGAGAGTTTGGTGGATTGTAAAGACTAAAAAGAGTGTAGAGTGTAGAGTGTAGAGAGGGGGACAAGAGAGTGGGGCGTGAAAACAGTGGGACCCATAAACGTCATTTCAAAGGATGGACAGGGACAAGGACGTAAATGCGCCGAAAATATTTATAATAAAAAAAAACACAACACAACACACTCGATTTTCGTGTCTTTCTCTCTCTCTATTTTCTTGTTCTTCTTCTTCCATTTTCCTTCAATCTCAATTTTCCCGGAAAATTCTCTCACCATTACTAGGGTTTCTCAACTCCCTCCTCCTCCTTCTTAACCGTAACAAACAAACAAACAAAAAACTCTCTCTCTCTCTCTCTCTCTCTCTCTCTCTCTCTTTGAGACGAGAAACAAACAGGGACAAGAACAAGAATACACAGACACACACAAACGACAACATTGGTTTCCCCGAACTCACACCTCTCTATTCCTTCCTTCTCCATCAAGCTCCATTTCTTATTCTCTCACTCTCTCACTCACTCACTTTCTCTCTTCTTCCTTCCTTTTCTCCCTTTTTTATTCTTTCACACTTCATCCTCTTCTAAAGTGTGTTCAACGTTCAAACTCAATCTTGAAATTTTCCTAAAGTTCCCATTTTGTTCCTTCTATGGATTCCTCATTCACACTCACCTTTGAACAAAACAATAAAAATCCTTAGAGCTTATCAAGACTGGTGTCTTGCTTCTCACACCTCACTAAAAATCAATTTTTTTTCTTTATGTATGGTTTTTGGTAATTAGTAGTGTGAAAACCAAAAGGGAACAAGGTTTTGTTTCCTCTTTCAGCTGGTATACATAGTCTGATTTACCTCTTAGGAAATTTGGAACCATTACCTGAAGAAATAAACTAATTTTTTTCCCTTTATTTGTTTTTGTTTTCTTTTCTGAAGTTTCTTTTTCTTCTTCTTTGTGCTTAACCAAACAAGTTTTTTCTATGCCAGAGCCCATACTTCACTGTCACCAAGGGTCCTGTTCTTGTTTAGGCTAGAACTTTGGCTTTTCCTTTTCAACTTCTTTGATTGTGATTTGGACTTGTGTCCTTTGGGATAATAGTAAGGAGGAATCATGGCTATGGCTGTGGCTCATCACAGAGAGAGTAGCAGCAGTGGTAGCATTGATAAGCACCTTGATTCTGGGAAATATGTGAGGTACACTGCTGAACAGGTTGAAGCTCTTGAAAGGGTCTATGCTGAGTGCCCAAAACCAAGTTCCCTCAGGAGGCAACAACTGATCCGAGAGTGCCCCATTCTTTCTAACATTGAACCAAAGCAAATCAAGGTTTGGTTCCAGAATAGAAGGTTTGCCTCAAACTTTTAGTTTAAACATCTCAATTATTATTATTATTATTATTATTATTATTTTTTGGGTTGATCGGGGTGTTGTCATCTAAAAATCTTAATTTTGTTGTATTTTTGGCTTCAAAGATTGCAACTTTTTGGTTATGTGAATTGTGGGGTGTTGTTGAAATGGAATCATAATGGTGCAGGTGTAGGGAGAAGCAGAGAAAAGAAGCTTCACGGCTTCAAACTGTGAACCGGAAGCTTACAGCAATGAACAAGTTGTTAATGGAAGAAAATGATCGGTTGCAGAAACAAGTGTCACAGCTTGTGTGTGAGAATGGTTACATGAGGCAGCAATTGCAAACTGTAAGTATATATGAACACACGTGCCTGTGTGATTAGCAATTTGTCACCTAATTTTCAAAAGAAATTATAACACTCAAAATGTATTTTTTGATGCCTACTATATTTGTGTCATGGTTTAGATTGAATTAAGTTTTGTTTTTTATATCAACATGTGATGAGAATATAATCAATATATATTAGAGTATTTTTATGTTTTGGTCTTTTGAAGGGTTATTTAAGTAATTTTTGTCCTTAAACACTGCAGACATCAGCTGCAACTACTGATGCTAGTTGTGATTCGGTGGTTACTACTCCTCAGCATTCCATGAGAGATGCTAACAACCCTGCTGGGTAAATTTGGAGCTATTCACTGAACTTTCTGCATTTTATATGTACATATACAATGAAGCTTTATCTGATTCTTTCTTTAATTGTTGAGATGTTTGCAGACTCCTAACAATTGCAGAGGAGACTTTGACAGAGTTCCTATCCAAGGCTACGGGGACTGCTGTCGATTGGGTCCAGATGCCTGGGATGAAGGTTGCTGTTCTTTATTTTTTGTTAACTCTTTTTGGTGATCCTAGAAGTGAAATTAATAAATGAGTTAATAATTATAGTATTTGGGGAGATCAGTATTGAGATTTTCTTACGATCATGAAGGTTAAAAGTTTAGTCTGCTAAACTTACGGATTTCGCTTCTTTTTTTTTTTCTTTGTCGAAAAATATTGTCAGCCTGGTCCGGATTCGGTTGGGATCTTTGCCATTTCACAAAGTTGCAGTGGAGTGGCAGCTCGAGCCTGCGGTCTTGTTAGTTTAGAACCTACAAAGGTAGTGTATCGTCTTGTAAATAAGTGAGTATGATTTGTGATTATTCTTCCATTTCTTTGTATGCAAGTTAAACTCTGCATTCTATTCAAGTTTTGAATTTCTAAGTCCCTAAATTTTTAATAGATTGCGGAGATCCTGAAAGATCGTCCATCTTGGTTTCGGGAGTGTCGGAGCCTAGAGGTTTTCACAATGTTCCCTGCGGGTAATGGAGGGACCATTGAACTTGTGTACACACAGGTGAGAATTTAAATACAACATTTGACAATTCTTTTTGTTTATTACTCTCTTGAGTAAAATTTGAATTTTTTTTCAGACATATGCTCCAACGACACTGGCTCCTGCCCGGGATTTCTGGACTCTCAGATACACTACAAGCCTGGAAAATGGCAGTCTTGTGGTGAGTTTGCGTTGGACTTACGATAAAACTGTGACTCTCACTTTTAAAGTTCTGCTTTGAAGTGAGACGATGCTTTCATTATTTTGCACTTAATCCATCTGATTCCACTTTTGAAGGTTTGTGAGAGATCTCTATCTGGTTCTGGGAGTGGCCCTAATGCAGCTGCTGCTGCTCAGTTTGTAAGGGCTGAAATGCTTCCTAGCGGCTATTTGATTCGACCATGTGAAGGTGGAGGGTCAATTATTCACATCGTAGACCACCTAAATCTTGAGGTTTGACCGACTGCTTTACAATTTGGCATCTGTTTTTCATTTCTTCTTTCATACATTAACCTGTTTGTTGTTTTCTTCCAGGCCTGGAGTGTGCCAGAAGTGTTGCGACCACTTTACGAATCATCAAAAGTGGTGGCCCAAAAAATGACAATTGCAGTAAGTTTATCATAGTTAATCTGTTAAATAATGTGTGTAAATTATCATTGACTAGTGTCATAATTGTGAATAATGTCCAAATCTGAGCTGCAAATCTTTTTGATGATTTCGTCTGGTATGAGTAAATAATATGGGGAAAATAGATGTTAGACTGTGCGAAGACATAATCTGGAAGTTGTAAGGTTCTGTCTTTATGACATACAGATTGAATATCTCCGTATATTTCCCTCGTTTCCTCTTGTTGTTCATCTATTCATGTCTTTAACCTGTTGTTAGGGAACATACTTTCATGTCATTCTGTATTTTAGAAGATAGTTATTAATTGATGGTTCTTGTGATAGGCACTTAGATATATAAGGCAAATAGCCCAGGAAACAAGTGGTGAAGTGGTATATGGATTGGGTCGGCAGCCTGCTGTTCTTCGAACATTCAGCCAAAGATTGAGCAGGTAGGCAAATAGCATGAAATCACTGTTTCTTTGAAACTTATTTCAATCTCCAGTTCCATTGTGTTTATTTTGCATCATTCTCTCCTATACGATGTACTCATTGGCTGAAATTGAAATCTCACACCTACAGAGGCTTCAATGATGCTGTGAATGGATTCAATGATGACGGATGGACTGTACTAAACTGTGATGATGCTGAGGATGTAATTATTGCAGTTAATTCAACCAAGAATTTGAGCGGCACTTCTAATCCTGCTAGTTCCCTTACATTTCTTGGAGGAATTCTCTGTGCAAAAGCTTCTATGTTGCTCCAAGTGAGTCTGAAAATCCAATTGCCTGAAATTCTCTGCAAAAGGTTCTCCTTGCTGGGATATTACTATTAGTCTTTTGTGCATGACATGGAAAAGTGAAACTGACATTTGAAAAGTTTGATATCGAATATGATCATTGAGGGGAAAGACATTCTTTGATAAAATGTGAACATGGTGATTTGAAATGGATGAAGAGTTCCTTAATATACATTGAATTGTTTTATGACAAGTCTTTTATATTACTTTGTTTTCAGAACGTTCCTCCCGCTGTTTTGGTTCGCTTTCTCAGGGAGCACCGCTCAGAGTGGGCTGATTTCAATGTTGATGCTTATGCTGCTGCATCACCGAAAGCTGGCTCCTATGCTTATCCAGGAATGAGGCCTACAAGATTCACTGGCAGTCAAATAATCATGCCACTTGGCCATACAATTGAACATGAAGAGGTAATTTGCTTTTTTCATTCCCAGCTACTTGCCACACAATGTCTTTCCTTTTCGGGCCGATTATGATTTGTACTTTCAAGCAAAATCGCCAACAAGGTTTCATTTTTACTCCAGATGCTGGAAGTTATTCGGCTTGAAGGCCACTCTCTTGCCCAAGAAGATGCTTTTGCTTCTAGGGACATTCATCTCTTACAGGTAATGTGTTCGACTCTTGTTTTATTCTAATGCAATTCTTTTTAGCTATGCAATGTCAGGTTAAATGCAAGTATAATTTTTTCAGTACGGCGTTGCTATTATTTTTTTCAATGATGTGATTGTCTGATCAAATATCTCTGAAGTGTTAAGATTTTCAATTATCAAATTCTTACGAAGATATACTTCATGCTGATGTTTCTTTTGGCCTTATTTTTTCAGATATGCAGCGGAATTGATGAGAATGCTGTGGGGGCTTGTTCTGAGCTTATATTTGCTCCAATCGATGAAATGTTCCCTGATGATGCTCCATTGGTACCATCTGGCTTCCGCATCATCCCATTGGATTCAAAACCAGTTGAGTATTGATTCTTTTGCATCATCCCCTTCTATTTTTTTTCACTGTTGCTGATGTCGGTCTATGAACCCCTGTATGTTACCATGTTTCAGGGTGATAAAAAGGATGCAACAACTTCTAACAGGACCCTTGACTTGACATCTGGTCTTGAAGTTGGCCCGGCGACTACTCAGGGCGCAGGAGATGCATCATCAAGTCAAAACACCCGATCAGTGTTGACCATCGCGTTCCAGTTTCCTTTTGACAGCAATTTGCAAGATAATGTTGCTGTCATGGCACGACAATATGTCCGTAGTGTGATTTCTTCTGTCCAAAGGGTTGCTATGGCTATATCTCCTGGAATGAACCCTAACGTTGGGTCTAAACTATCTCCTGGTTCTCCAGAAGCCCTTACACTAGCTCACTGGATCTGCCAGAGTTATAGGTAAGTTCATATTTTTGTTAAATGATTCTAGGATTAGACCCATTGAAGCATTGTAGTTGGTATTTCTTTTTGGGAAAAAGGCCTAATAGTAATATGTCTCTTCCCATTAACAGTTACTATTTAGGGTCTGACTTGCTGAGATCAGATTCTCTTGTTGGCGACTCGATGTTGAAGAGTTTGTGGCATCATCAGGATGCCATTTTGTGCTGCTCACTGAAGGTATGTATGGTTTTGGTTTCGGTTTTTGGAAGTTGTTTTTCTGATGGCCCTTAAAATGCATACCATGCGACAATTATGTGATGTTCTTTTGTGCATTGCAGTCGCTGCCAGTGTTCATCTTTGCGAATCAAGCTGGCCTTGACATGTTGGAAACAACCCTAGTGGCTTTACAAGACATCACATTGGACAAAATTTTTGACGAATCCGGTCGCAAGGCATTGTGTGCAGACTTTGCCAAGTTAATGCAGCAGGTAATTTCCAAATTGAACCAAGTCTAGAATGAATGCATTTGGTTTGCGTTTTCATTTTCCATATGTTTTGTAGGATTTTAAGAAAATAGAGAAAACAGTTAAAATAATAAAAAACCGATTTTTGTTTTCACAGCCTGTTTTTTCTTTTAATTTCCGAAATTTTGAAAACAGAAAACACTTGAAATGAAAAGCAAACTAAATGCACCCTAAGATTTTATTTTTATCGTTTAGTTTTTTTATTTTTATCGTTTAGTTTTTTCTTCGCAAATCTTGAGAATATAATATATGGAAAATAGAAAACAAAAGATGGAAACTATGTTGTTTCACATTGTTATTGCATTTTCTTGTTGCAAACTACACTTCCCTATTCAAAAAATGGTGAATTTGTGTGTTCTTGTATCAGGGTTATGCTTATCTTCCAGCTGGAATATGCATGTCAACAATGGGGAGGCATGTTTCATATGAACAAGCCATAGCATGGAAAGTGCTTGCTGCAGAAGACAACACTGTTCATTGCTTAGCTTTCTCTTTTATAAATTGGTCATTTGTATGATAATGGATCCAATTTGGTGTTTCCCACTTTGAACATTAAAAAAGAATTGAAAGGGGGCAAATATGGAAGTTCCAAATTTTTGTAGTGCAGGATCAAGTTTGCACCCTTTTTTTTGTTCAAATAGATTATTTTTTTGGGTGGGGGAATAAACTTTTGAGTGAATACCCCATTCGGTCCCTAACAATTATTTCGAAAAGACGAGGCCCAAAAAAAAAACACCCAATCCGACCCGATATTTTTTTTGGAACTGATTAGTTCCTGTGTCAAAAGAAAGTATTAATTTTTTTGGCACAGAGACTAATCAGTCCCATAAAAGTAAATCTCAGGGCCAGGTTGGTATTTATTTTTGTAAATGGCCTCGTTATCTTTTGAAACAATTGTCAGGGACTATTTTGGATTTTTCTCTAAACTTTTTCAAGGTGAAAAAAGTCATAGAATATAAGATTTAGAAACAGAATATTATTGACAAATATTATTTTGAAAGCAACTTATATTTATAGGTAACTTTTTGTTTGGAGGTTTAAAAAGAGTTATTGGATTATCTTTGTAATAAGTTTACCATGTAAAAAGTTTTTTTCTCAAATATATGATAAGCTAGATACATTATTTGATAATCCCTTTTAATTCAAACATAAATATAAACTATCAGAACTTATTTTTCATAAAAAATTAAATAGTTATTGAGAATAATTTTAATTCTATAGTTCTCCTAAAACACAAGCACTATGCTAAAATAAGAACAGAGTTGGTTACAAGAAACGCCACTAATACTACTAGGATGATTAATGTTATTAAGAGTGCTTAATCATTCGTTATTCACAGCACTAATCATGTTAGTGTTAGATTCCATATAACCCCATCAAACATAAAATTATCTCAAGAAATTTCTTGATATTATTTTCTTTGCCCCATTATTTTGCAAGATTTGAACTTGAAACCATCTTTAGAGGATAAATTTTTAATCATTTAAACCAACCAACCAAGCATTGATACAAATTTCAATACAAAAGAAACCACCCTATGAACAAGTTAACATTGAACCTCTGGTTTGGTCAATGAGATTTACATGCAACCATTGCATACTAACAAAATACCAATCATAAAAACATTTGGGGTAAGGTAACACATGATGGCAACACTCATCTTTACGAGTTGCAAAAGTTTCTGTATTTTTCTGTATGTATCATTGTTAAGACCGTGTTTGGTAGCTCGGAGAATACGAAATACAGATACAGAGACACAGCTTTGAATATCTGTCTCTAACTCGAAACAATATCGTGCATCTCTCTATCGCTGTATTTATTTCTTACTCAGTTACCAAACGCGGCCTTATGTAATTTTACCGGGATGCCAAGGACCAGAAGTTGAGCAGGAAAGAAGGAACTGTTGTGAACCAAGAAATGAAGGCCATGCCGGTAGCAGTTTCGAACTGAACACAGTGGTTTTGTCCACAGCTTCCAAGGTCATTATCTATGAGCACGGTTATTCCCGCTGATGCGCAAGCCGCAGCAAATGTAAGTGTTGATGTGACCTGCATGCATGTAAAGACACAACAACAAACAAGTCCTGTGAAATTAACAGCACTGCAGCATTTTCATTTTTCAGCAGGGGGTAAAAAAACATTGCATAAGCCAAAACTAAATGCTCCATGTGTCTAACATCATGGTTAGTAAAGACAATAGTAGTTGACTGAGCTTTTCAGTTACAATTCCTCAGTGATGGCAGTTAAAATAAATGTAAGTTGACCAGCGTTATTTGAACACGACATGTGATATTTGTACTTCTACCTTTTGCACCAAGCCGACACACCCCTCTCTATCGTTGAGATAAGCCCAACATCTCATCTAAAGATGGAGGAGTTTGTGTTGTTGACTAATTGTATGCGATAAAATGAGTACACAAAGTATTTCTCTTTGAACATATTGATAAGAAGTGTGGTGTACATCAATAGGAAGTTCAAGTGAATGGGATTGGTTTGCTTTCTCATTTTCACTGTTTTCTGTTTCTACGATTTTGTGAAAGAAAAAAAAAAGGAGAAAATAGGAGATGAAAACAGAAAACAAGATTTTATTATTTTCTCTTATTCCTTCATAAAGTTTTTAAAACAGAAAATAAAAATGCAAACCAAACGCACCCAAAAATTGCTTGGAAGGTGTAACAATTATTTTGCATTACAGAATTTTTACATTATTATTATTGAGGCTTGCGATTTACTATAGAGATCTTACCCCATCACCAATGGTAAATAAACTGACAACTCGGTTGTTCTGCAAAGACCTCCTTACTAAAAGGGCGTATAGGTCGATAATAGCCAATGAAAGGCTCCACAAGCACTGCAAGCCCGCAGCCGCAACAAGGTAACTGATGCAAAGAGAAGAAAAGAGATATTACTAAATTGGATAGCATTTCATGAACAAGAAAAGAGAATGGACAACAATTCTGTTATTTGTTGAGTGCACTAACTTAATACACAACAGAAGTACAATCTGTAACAAATTAACCAAGCCATCTTAGCAAAATAACCGGTTTTCAAACCCACGACATGCTAAAGGTTAATACTTAATAAATCTTAGTAGAGTCTAACGGATTACATTCTATGAAATGCAAAACTCTGAATCTAATTTGTCTGTAATGGAATAAATTTTCAACATGAACAGAATCCATCATACATAGGGGAACCCTAAACTGCAATTGTATGATAACTTGTTCTCATGATCTCTTCGCAAGCATAATTCATTGGAAGCTTGTGTTTATTAGCAAGCAGGATTTCATATGAACCATGCATCCTCCACCATTATCACACTTGTTGATATAGCTATATATACAAATGAAGAAAAAAAGAAGAATGACTCGCTAATTGATTAGGCTTAAGCTGCAAAATTCTCCCTCAAAGAATCAAATAATGCAATCTAGATCCACCAATGGCATTATTTATCATACACATGCACACTCTTTGGTCCTTTAAAGCCTCCACAACTCCAACACTAGCAGCCACAATCCAAGGCTTTCTAGCTGAGCTACTCTGTATTAATTCGTCTCTCAAAAATTGAACAAGTGATGTTTACTAAAAAGAATAAAGGGTAAAAATCACATTCATAATAGTAGTCCAAATTTGATTGATTACCAGAAGGCAGTTACAGAAGGGAAATCACTAGTAGACGCCATGATGGCAAGCGCAGCCGCAGCGAAAATAAACTGAGAGACACGCAGACACAGGCCACCGGATGTGCCTGGCATGCCTTGAATATCCTTCATCCTCACCCTTGGAGGAGGGTTAATGTTGTTATTGTTGTTGTTGTTGTTGTTGTTGTTGTTTTGATCACCGCCTCCACCTCCTTCAGTAGTTGGAACTTCATCAATTGGGTGAACCGAAGCATGGCTCACACTCATTTCTTCTCCACAACACACTTCAATTCATAATCATGCCTCTATCATCAATACCATCCAAATTCACTTCCTTTCCCTCACCAAATCTGATGATCACATTCATAGAAACATCATCAATTCCCCATTTACCTTCACATGAATGATATGATCTAATCACACAATCAGAGACTCACATGAACATATAAATCAAAAGAAAAAAGCAAAAAAAGAAGAAGGTGATTTTATTAGAAATTTTCCATTTTTTAACCTTGTTTGATTAATTCATTGAATGCCCTTTAATTCATTTCCATGAAAGACAACAACTTTAACCTCAAAATCAGCCAAGAACACCACATGAATCAGATCAGTTTCATTGATTCCTTCATTAATTAAAAAAAAAACAAAAAACAAAAAAGAGGGGAAATTAGAGAAAAAGACATACCCAGAATCAGAATTGCAGTGAAGTGGTGCTTGGTTTGTTGCTATGAATGGAGAAACATGGAACTGAGATTGAAAGAGTGGATTTTTCTGGTTTGGTGAGCTGATGAAAGAGCAGTTGTTGAATAAATTTTACTTCTTTGGGAGGGTGTGTTTGGTGCACGCGTCAACACTGAAGACTTGTCATTGTTCCTCTGATTTGGCGTACCAGCTGCTCCAAATTAATAAATAATTACAAGCTTAATCAGGTTTTCCTTTCTTAATTTTTATCATTTTATTTATTTAATATTTTTTCACAAATGGTGAAATTGATCTCTCTATCGCCATTTTACCAACAAATTAACTTGAAAAAATACTTATATTTTGAATTATAAATGTAAAATTAATTTATATGTTAAAAAAGGATAATAATATCTAAATTAATATTACTAATTCTTAATTCATGTATCACTGATGAAAAAGATAAATGGAAAATAATGTGTCAAATCGTTAATTAGTAATTACAATATTATAAATGTTTGATTAACCATTTATTATTTAATATTAAAAATACAGTAATATTATTTAATTAGCAATTAAATAATATTACTGTTCCTACCCTGATCCAACGGTATGGTCCAGGTCCAAATACACCAAAAGGCCCAATCCAAAGATTGGCCTTCGTTATTCACCGACCTCTTCAAAAGAGGTCGGACTCAACACAGACTTCTTTCCAAAGAAGTCGGGCTCAAGAGATAGCTGGCAGATAACACTTATTCAAATAAGTAACTGTCCCTGAAATCTCTCAACCCACTTCTAGAAGGCATATCTTAACAATCCCTAGATAAAGGGACGGTTATCCACCTAAAAAGGTGGCACTACTCCAACGGTGGTTATTGGATCACCACTATAAATACACTGACACTCCTCAGGTATAACCAAGTTCCAATACATTCTAAACCTGCTTAACCCCATGCTGACTTAGGCATCGGAGTGTCTTTGTAGGTACCACCCCCCATCTCGTGGAACACACAACTCGGAGGCGGCTCCCACGCGTAAACCAAGTCGGAGACCACACTCCTCCAGCGCTTGGGCCTCAGACAAGCCCAACCACCGTCCGGTTCTAGGTAAGCCCCGGAACATTGGCGCCGTTGCCGGGGACCTGGAGCTCAACTCTTGATAATGGCGGATGATCAATAACATAGTCAGACAACCACTCGACATGAATAAGATGCAAGCATGCTAAAAAGAAGTTGGAATACAGTTTCTATGGATACCAGAAATCCCGTAAAAACTTCTCCCAATGGGCAGAGGATATCAAATAGGGATGATGATTCTACTTCTACAGTTAAATTGGATTAAAAGAGAAGAAAGCACCGTCCCAAGGCCATTGTAGAAAGCAAACCAAGATGAACTCGAAAGTCAATTGAATAAAAGAATTTTCAATTCAGAAAATTCAATTGGCAAAAGAAGTTACGTATAAAAAAAAAAGGGGAGAAAAGGGAACGTGACTAATCCCAACCTCTTCGTGAAATAGGATGGACAATGACATCTGTGCCAACTTACAATCTCGGAAAAATCCATGATACCCACTCATGAAATGGAACAGTTGCATGTTCCAAATACACAACATCAGCCAATTTGAATGCAACCCAATCCGACAACGGAGTGATGAATCCAGTTTTTTCTTCAGTGGATTCACCTGTCAATTACAACAGTGAATAACACAAAGAATTCTCATGGTACATCTTTCGTTGGTTGCTCACAAATTACATCACTGCCAATGAATATGGAAAGAAATATTCCTGCGGTAGAATTTGATGTTGTTTGCACACCAATAAAGATGGATGTCTTCCAAGAAGAAAACTGGAATCCGATCCAAAGAAAAAAGAAAGTCGGAGTGACAAAGGCCCAGTCTTCATTGGAGGGAATGATGGTCAGACTTTTCTTCAAAGGCCAGATGAGCCGGGAGCTCACAAAGAAAATCCGACCTCTTTTAGAGAGCTCACGAATAAAAGTCCGACCTCTTTTAAAGGTCAGACTTTACAATAAAGTCGGATGAGTTGGGAGCTCACAAAGAAAATCCGACCTCTTTTAGAGAGCTCACGAATAAAAGTCCGACCTCTTTTAAAGGTCAGACTTTACAATAAAGTCAGATGAGTTGGGAGCTCACCAAAGAAAATCCGACCTCTTTTAGAGAGCTCATGAAGAAAAGACCGACCTCTTTTTAAAGGCCAGACTTTACAACAAGGTCGGATGAGTTGGGAGCTCACCAAAGAAAATCCGACCTCTTTTAGAGAGCTCAAGAAGAAAAGTCCGACCTCTTTTAAAGGTCAGACTTTACAAAAAGGTCGGATGAGCTGGAGCTCACAAAAAAAAATCCGACCTCTTTTAGATCCCACGAAAAAAGTCCGACCTCTTTTAAAGGTTAGACTACAATGAGGTTTAAAACCTCATTGCTCAGAAGAATCCGACCTCTTTAGATCCGACAAGGAAAAAATCCGACCTCGTTTTGGAGTCTGTAAAAAATCCGACCTCTTTCACGATCAACTCTACAATGAGGTCAAAAACCTCGAAGAATATCAGAAAGAGATTCCGACTTCTTTTAAAGATCAGGGTCTACAATGAGGTCGAAAACCTCCAAGCTTAGAAAGAAATTCCGACCTCTTTCCAAGCTTAGAAAGAAAAATCCGATCTCTTCTAAAGATCCAAGCTTATGAAGATAATTTGACCTCCTCTGAGGATTCAAGTCTACAAATAAAAATCCGACTTCCTTTAAGAGCTTACAAAGAAAAGTCCGACTTCTTTCTTGAGGTACAACTTCGAGAACCAGATCCCAAGCATAAATGGCCATGAGAAGGTCATACGAAGAAATTTTTCAACTGACAACCTCGTCTTGATCCAAAATGACATCGGGCCAAAAGCGGACGAAGAAAAGCCAACACCAAAATGAAAAGATCCAACAAAGTCACTTAAGACTTGAAAAAGAACTACTACAACATACTCAACTTACTCGAAAACAATCTACCTAGATTGTGCCATGTTTACAACAAAAGGGATACTACAGCTAGAAAGCGCACCTTACTCCTTAATGCACACTTTTTCTGACTTGAAGTGATGAGATCCAAAGTGGCGCAAGAAGTTATAAATGCAAATCGTGGTCCGACCTCATTAAGCCACTTGTACTAAATCAAACTGGCAAGGGGCAAAGCCTAAAACGAATTGCACAAATAACTTAAGGACAACGTGATCATAATCAAACATCAACACGAAGAGGATGTAAACCCGACGTCACAACAATTTGTTTAAAACAAATTGAGAAAGGATGGCGATTTATAAGAATGCCTCCTCAAGCCAAGAGATAAGTATCCAACCTTACTAAGTTGACACAACAAGTATAAAACAAGTTATCCGACCTCCCAAAAAGAGAGTCCAAAATAACTTGTAAAAGTCACATAGCAACAAATAGTAAGATTCAAGAATGGCATGACTGAATACTCGAGTCCGACTTTATGAAGCTCGACCTCGAGTAGGGGCACTGGCTTATCATGAAAGCTAAGTCCAAAATTATTAAAAACTAAAGACAACATTCTACAATGATGCTAGAGCACGAAAGAAGAACGTGACCCCCTTCCAGAAACTTGAGAGCAAACTCAGATAAGGAAAGAGCTCTTGAGACAAAGGATGGCTACGAGATTCGCCGCAAAAGACCTCATCTTGATAAGAAAAAATATCAGGCTACTGAGTTCGGGCGAATGAAAGCTGACAACAAAAAGGATAGGACCCTACAAGATTACTGAGATCTTAGGAAAAGGTTATTACAAGGTGACCGACTTAAACAGCACCGAGCTACCAAGGTCGTGACATGCTTGTAACATGAAAAGGTACTAAAAACAAACTCTACTCCCTGATATACTCTTTTTCCAACTTCATGATTTTTTCCCAAAAATTAAAGAATTTTTCTGAAGAAGGGTTTTTAACGAGGCATCGTAGTAGAGACTAAGGGATCATAGATAGTGAAAAACCCTTAGTAGCAATAAAAGTACCTTCGCAAATAAATAAAGATCTTTTATCTCTTATAAATTCCTTCTCGTTTTTCTTTCTTTCTACGAAACGCACCGACTTAAGCTCGACAAAGCGTGAAAATCCCATGAACCGACCTAGATGGTCGTCAGGATAAAACGACGAGGTACAAGTCGGTGTAAAGAGGTTATAAAAGTCGATCGTAATAAACTCGGAAATTATCTGACTTACAAGTCGGAAAAACCGAGAAAAAAGGAAACGCATCGCAAAAATAACCTAAATCATAAGAGCTCAATAAATCAAAAATTGAGTATAAGGAATACCAAAAAGAGATCAGGAAACCTATTGAAAGCACTAAGGCAAAAGGCTGTCCCGAGTTGTTAAGGAAAACTTAACTTAAAAGAAAGGGACAGTCAGCCAAGAAAAAGGTTTTTCAAAACAAAGATCAAAAAGGTTTTTTCTAAGATTACTGAAATCTTAGAAAAGGGCTACTACAAAGTGTCTAACTTCGAGGGTGAAAAACTACCCAGGTCACAACACGAGCAAAGTATGGACTATTATATATTGCTGGAAAGCCCTGGATGTCTACTTTCCAATGCAATTAAGAGAGCGCCATTTGGATTTTTGTAGCTCCAAAAAATCCATTTCGAGTGCAAGGAGGTCAGAATCCAACAACATCAGCAGTCCTTTTTCAGCCTCTGAATCAAATTTTTGCTCAAGTCCCTCAATTTCAGCCAGAAAATATCTGAAATTACAGAAAAACACACAAACTCATAGTAAAGTCCAGAAATATGGTTTTTTCATAAAAACTAATAAAAATATACTAAAAAGTAGCTAGATCCTACTAAAAACTATCTAAAAATATTGCCAAAAAGCGTATAAATTATCCGCTCATCAATCATACACAAGGATGACAACCTTGTAAAAACTCGAAAAGGGAGGAAAAAGCATATCATCCCTTCACTTAAGGCGCCAATTTATGCTCGACAAAGCACAAAAACCATAAGCCAACGTTTTTAATGGTTGCTCAGATAAAGCGACGAGGTTCAAATTGGTGTCTAATAATTATAACATGGCTTGATGATTTAAAACAACTCAAGCTCATGATTTGAATGAAATTGAGTAAAACATAACCATATGATCTAAGCGATTTGCATTAAAAACAAGTCATATAAAATTCTATCACTCTAGAAACAATTCGAATCAAATGAGCTGAACAAATCATTGAAAGGCTTCAATCGATAATCCTATCCGCTTGATTGCTCGAGTCCGACTTCATAAAGCTCGACCTCGAGCAGGGGCATAATGGATAAAGCAACGAAGTTCGATGGTTATAAAGATGATCTGATAGTTTAAAAGGACTCAAAATAAACAATTTGTACTTGAAACAAGTTGTGAAGTCCTAAAAAACAGCTCGAATTTAAATGAGTTGTATGAAATTAGATCAAGAAATAGCCACGTTTTAATTAAACGATTTGAAATGGAACAAATCGTAAGACCTTAAAACTACTCGCATTGAACGAGCTAGATGAGGTTATACTAAAAAAATAATTACGAGTTTTGAAATAAACGATTTGTATCAAAACAAGTCGTAAGAAATCAGAATAAGTTTCAGAAAGGTGATTTGTATTAAAACAAGTCATGCATCCTCAAAACAGCTCGAACTGAACGAGTTGTACAAAATTAGGATAAGAAATGTTTTCTGGTTAAGCACGATGTGCTAAAACCAGTCATACAAAGCCTACAAGCCTTAAATAACTCAGAAAGAACGAGTTGTACCAATCAGTCTTAGAAAAAAGACTTGGCCAAAAACAAGTCGTTTAAAGAGGGAAAAGTATTTATAGCACGCCAGGGGCATAAGGGTAAATTGACGCGATCATTAAAGAAACGCGCTGTTACCAATGTAACTGCTCCCACGTGTAAATGCGAAAACCCCAACAGACGCGACGTTTGATTAGACTTGGCGGTTAAGAAATTTAAAATCACGCCAGTTTTTAAAGTCACGTCAGCTACAGACCAAGTTCAATACTCGAATCCAACTCATAAGCAAAAGAGATTGGACTCGAGTGGGGGCACTGTTCCTACCCTGACCCAACGGTATGGCTCAGGTCCAAATACACCAAAAGGCCCATTCCAAAGATTGGCCTTCGTTATTCACCGACCTCTTCAAAAGAGGTCGGACTCAACACAGACTTCCTTCCAAAGAAGTCGGGCTCAAGAAATAGCTGGCAGATAACACTTATTCAAATAAGTAACTGCCCCTAAAATCTCTCTAACCACTTCTAGAAGCCATATCCCAACAATCCCTAGATAAAGGGACGGTTATCCACCTAAAAAGGTGGCACTACTCCAACGGTGGTTATTGGATCACCACTATAAATACCCTGACACTCCTCAGGTATAACCAAGTTCCAATACATTCTAAACCTGCTTAACCCCATGCTGACTTAGGCATCGGAGTGTCTTTGTAGGTACCACCCCCCATCTCGTGGAACACACAACTCGGAGGCGGCTCCCAGGCGTAAACCAAGTCGGAGACCACACTCCTCCAGCGCTTGGGCCTCAGACAAACCCAACCACCGTCCGGTTCTAGGTAAGCCCCGGAACAATTACTATATTTTTAATATATTTGTATTACTCATGATATATGTAGTTACTAAAATTTATCTATTAATCTGTTTCAATATATATAAATTATATAGTTTGTAATATAAGGTTTCAAATTTAATATTTACTTTCGTTAATAATTTTGTTGAAAATTTTGAATTAATTATATATTTTTTTGGTACCAATAAAACAAAACAAAGCAAACAACATTAATACCAATTTTCTTTCATTTTTATCAGTATAAAAAATAAAAGAAATAACTGATTTTGATATTTATTTACATATATATATATATTGTTTTTTAATAAATTAATTTTACTAAATACATATACATATTTATCACAAAAACCCAAAATTTTCTTTCACTAATTTTATGTCTTAAAATTACTAGTATAATTGGGCCATTTTTTAATCTATTCATTATAATTTAACTAACTTAAAAGTCATCCATGCAATATAAAAAAATATAGTAAAAAATCACCACGGCAACAAAAATGGCATATTCTCCTTGGTTCTTAAAGAACCACTCTATACTTTTTCCACCGTAGACAAATCCTCTTTTTATTCTCGTAGTAAAGTTATTTGTAAGAAAATAAGACTATGAAATAGAGTAATTAATGAAGTATTATTTGAACGATTTTTTATGGCAACAACTAATAAATACTGAATTTGAATGATGATCGCTCACATCATCCCACCTATGCATAATCAAACCTATGATGTTATGTTTTTAAAGATAGAATTTGATTTGATGAACACTTATCCAAAATTAAGACTAAAAATAATAAAAGGAAATCTCCCAACAACATATCATGAAAATAGGAGTTTTCTACCTTAACAAAAAAGTAAGCATTCTATATTGAAGAAGAATCATTATAACCAAACAACTCTTGTATTCATCTTGTACCATACGATGATGTTATGTATACAAGATGAAATAATTGCTTTATACGACCCCACCGATACAAGACTACATGGAATCATGGCCTAGCTAGTAGCATCAAAGAAGAAAATGTTTCTCTATTGTCCTAAATGGATCTCATTACTAACATTTAGATAGGACCCCAACAAGATAAGTACATGACTTCTCTTAATGATTCCAATGACTGCTTAGCTTTTTGGGACCTCTTGAGTACTGTAATGGAGACCATAGCAGAGGAAGAAGAAGGAAACTGTGAAAACCATCTAACATGGCTCTTCACATGTTGTTGAACATTTCTGAGAACATAGTTCCACCTGCACACTCCTTGGTCCTTCAAAGCCTCCCCAACTCCAAGGCTTTCTAGCTGAGCTACTCTGTATTAATTCCTCTCTCAAAAATTGAACAAGTGATGAATAACTATGTATTTTGATTCATGAAGTAGCACAAGGTTTGATGTTATCTATCTATATAAAGAAGTTTTGTGATGCCAAAGAAGTTTGTAGCATCACTGAATTACTATTACTGACACCAAAAGTAATAACAACCTGGAAGCAACAAATTTTGCTATGTTCTCACAACTTGAATGCCGTTCCTGGTCTGTGAAGTAATTGACAATGGCTTGCATGCAATCATTCAAAAGCACTAATAAACCTTGAAACTGGCAATCTAGGAATAGACATATAATGCTTTCAATGAGTTCTTCAGCTTCTACAACAGAAAATGCTGGTCGTTTACTCCTGCAATGAGAATAAAAAGGCGTAAGTTGACATTGTCACACCACTGAACAAGGATGTCAAATCATAAATCATGTCCTAAAATCATTTGTCTAACTTTTGAATCATGAATCATAACACACACTGCCATTCAAAAACACATCAATGAAAAAGCCTAAAATAACAAGGATTTACACCTTAAATATGTAATATACTCAAGTTACAAATAAACACTTAATCACAAATCACTATGGTACAATAGACATTAGTGATGGTCAATAAACTATGATAACCCAAAAATCATTAGTAAACACTTAATTCGGGAATTCTTTAAGTGTGCCAGAGGTAATAAAGTAACAGAAAACCAATTCACATAATTATCTAAGTAGATTCACTGTTGTGGCTTACCGTATTAGACAACAAGCAGTGACAAATTTGAGCCAGGCTCGAATATTTTGAGGGTGGTTCTCCAGTGTCAGAATCTAGGAGACAAGTAGATTTTCTCAAAAGGATGGCAATAAATTTATGTAGCAATGTCTTTGCTGTTCCACTTGAAATTCTGAAAATATCTCAACATGGTTACCTAAATTTTTGGGTTCACCACTGGATGAAAATTCAAAAAGAAACCCATAAAGGGTCAAGAGCTCTTCTCAAATCTGAGTACTCAGGAAACCAACCAATTTTGACAGGCAATTCATCAACCTAAAAATATGATGCTATATTAAATACTAAAGTATCAATTGAAAATAAATTTAATCAAAACATGCTCGGTCATAATTGTTACCACTACCAACATCTATCATTACCAAAAGGAAACATAACAAACATGTATTTACCTCTTTTCTAGAAGAGAGAACTGCACACCAAAAGTCAGAGGATGAGTTTCGGAGCTCTTCATTTGATGAATATAACAATGAACGAACAAACAAAAATAGATGAGTGACAATTTAAAGCTGGTAACAACATAACATGAGGCTAAACTTTCACTCACTGGTGTTGAAGGACCAAATGGCTACTGGTTTTTCTACATGGCCACAGAGGATTTGCTAATTTTGTAAGCCAACCATTGATGTGCAATCTTTAAAGAAAGTTATCACCTGAAACAATGCAGCATCTTGACATAGATCTTGTAGAACTTGGTATTTTGCAATTCAAAAAGGAAATGGTCTATGTTTTGACAAAAAGAGCCAAAAATGCTGAATGAACAAAAAAATACCATAGCAACCTTTCTCTGCTGCTAATTCCACTACAGAATTTAGCTCATTGTTCAAAAATGACTGCAGAAGGTTGCAACTTCCAAGCTCAGGAAATTCCAACGGCGGAAAGGCTTTCTGAATCTCATGAAATGAAAATTAAAAAATTCAAATTCACTAATACTAATTAGTTGAAGTGAAAATGAAAAGAAAATGGTAATTAACGAAAAGGCAAAAATTTATGCATTGGTAACGCATTATGATGGAAGAAAAATTGCATCACAGCTTCGATAAAAACTAAAGATGGAGTATGGCAGGAAATTTTCGCATGTACAGCCAATTCAAGCCCTAAAAAAGACGGGGAGAAAGAAAATTACCTTTGGCATTTTAAGTATGTCATTGATTCCCTACTTTAGCTGAAAGCCTATCCCCAAAAATCTGATGCCCACTTCCTCAGCAACAACAAACTAATACAAAGCAGATTTAAGCGCACAACAGGGGAGAAGGAGAAGAGAGTAGAATAGGTGAGAAGAGATAGTAGCTAGGTTCTCCCTCTCCTATATAACAAAAAAAGTGTTCGACAATATATATAAAAAAAATAAAGTGTTTGATAAAGTACTAAAATTAAAAAAGAAGTGCTTAGACAAATAAAAACACACATATCTTGACTATAGTCCATAATTCATCTCTGTCACTTCACTCATTTTACTTATCTTTCTTTTTTCATTTAGAGTCCCTCTCTTCTTTCATTAATGGAGTCTTCTCCTTCCAAGAAGAATTCTCTTTCTTGGAAATTTATATTGTTCATAGCGTATTCCCTGATTGCCTCCATTACCATTTCTATTCATTTTATCATCACTACCACCACCACCAAAGATGACTTCTCAATGCCTATCATTAGAATACGTGAACGTGCTCGAACAATAGTTTGGCATTGGTATCACAATTCATGAGCCATCCAGGAACAATAAATCTACCAGTAGCTGCTAAGTGGCAAACGAAGAACATCTTGATGTAATTGCAAGATTCACCATAGGAGATGGTGTTGAACTTGCAGAGGTGGAAACTGTGGTGAACGCTGGAAGTGAAATTTTGTGGAATCTCAATAAATTCCCTCAAAGACACTTAATGTGCAAAAACTCAAGAAGCATTTACCGCCATGAGCCACGGTGTAACAGCATAAGAATTCACTGCAAATTCTCTTACACGCGACTATTGCAGATTTCGACAAGAATACGAAGGAAGCTTAGTTACAGAAGGCTTTCTTGTTATTGACAAGATTCTGGTTAAAAAACTAGGGGTTACTCTCCTGAATCTACGAGAAATCATCTTTGGTTGCAATTATCGGACTGTAAGCGAGGATCACACCAAAAGAATAATTGGGTATAGTCGAGGTCCCTTCTCCTTAATCCAACAACTTGACATAGTGAAATTCTCACACTGCATCCCTCAAGCAGGGAAGAAGGGTAACCTTGTTCTCTGCATGAGGAATGCAGTGTGAGAATTTCACTATGCCATATTGTTGGATTAAAGAGAGGGGACCTCGACTTAACCCAATTATTCCTTTGAAGTGATCTCGTCTATCGTCGATGGTTGCAACCAAAGATGATTTCTCCTAGATCAAAGTACCTCTAGTGTTCTAACCAGAATCTTATCACATATAATAAAATCTTCTGTAACTAAACTTCTTTCATATCCTTATAGACGCTTGCAAGAGTGCAAAATTTGCGGTGAATTCCTAGGCTGTTACACCGTGGTTCATGACAATAAGTTTTGCACGTTAAAGCGTCCTTAAGAGAATTTATTGAGACTGACAGAATCTAACTTCCAGTGTCTACCACAACTTCCACCTCTACAAGTTCAACACTATCTCCTACGCTGAATCTTGCAATGACTTCAAGATGTTTATTCATTTGCCACTTCAGTTATAGTGACTACTGGCTCCTCCTGGGTGGGTGGTTCATGAATTGTGATACCAATGCTGAATGATTGTTCAAGCACGTATCACTAGAAATTCTAGTGATGGGCATTGAGAAGCCATCTTTAGTGGTGGTGATGGTGGTTGTAAAATGAATAAAAATGATAACAGAAACAATCAGAAAAGAGGCTATGAACATATAAAGTTCCAAGAAAGAGAATTCTGATTGGGATGAAAAGACTCCGTTAATGGAAGAAGGTGAAAGAAGAGAATGATCGAGTCAAGTGGTGAAGTGACAATGATGCGGTGATGAATTATTGATTTGCAGTCATGATATGTGTTTTTTTTTATTTGTCTAAGCATTTTTTTTATTATTTTAGTATTTTATCAACCACTTCTATTTTTTGTTCGAATACTTGTTTGGGTTACATGGGAGAGGGAAAACCTAGCTACTATCTCTTTATTACCCATTTCAATCTAGCTCTCACGAATTCTACTGTGCACTTAAATCAGCTTTGTATTAGTTCGTACACAAATAATATTTAATTCATAACAAAAATTGCACTTCGAACAGAACACAAATGCTTACTTATTAGTTACTTTTCCGTCGCTCTTATCTCAAGATGTGCTGTGCTTCATTTCATTGTTTATTGACTTTTGAACCACAACCTGGGGATCTGAAAGGGTTCTGGGGATCTGAAAGAGTAAAAAAGTTTCATGTTATATAATCATATGACTAAATTGAGGCAAAGAAATCCCAACCAGTTATACATCTGTAGGAGTGACATGCAAATACATCTATACAAATGATACTCAAATAAATCACCAATGCATGAATGCCTGAAACCAAACTTGTCATTCTTGGACAGAGCATCTCCTAAGCTTTTCAAGTTCTACCTGATTAATAAAGCCACAAATTTACAACACAGTAAGCAGTCAATTGCAAGATTCTGACCACTGTTTATGCATCTCGCAGCTGCTTGTATCATCTCAAAACAATTACCTCGCTTCCTTCCATTAATGAAAGATACTTGATCACAGCATTATGCCAACAGTAGTGGCAGTGATAGTTCTCAACATGCTCACAAACAATGAACAATCAGAAGCAATTTCTCTAAACAAATAAATATACACATTCATAGGCAAACCCCCCCCCCCAAATACAACAATTAGAACCTAGAACCCTAACAATAAAAAACACACCTTCTTAACAATCAAAACCTAGAACCCTAACAATTAGAAATAATACACATTCATAAGCTAAAACCCCCAAACACAACATACTGCATAAACAAATACAACAATCAACAATAATTAGCAATTTCAAAATACACTGAACACAATAAAAATACAATAAAAAATCAGAACCCTAAACCCAGAATTTGAATGACAGAATCATCAAAATAGAAATAAAAATTCGGAATCATAAACACAAGTATCAACCCAAAATCATCAGAATTAAAAAAATCTTACTAAACAAGACGGAGATGCTGGACAGTGAGACACGGTGGGTCGGCGGCTGCTACGGAGGGGACGAGACTAGACTGAGAAGGACGACGACACTCCTGGACTGGACTGAGACGTATGGCAGAGTAGTGGAGCTAGGGGTGTTCGCGGTGCGGTTTGGTTCGGTTCGGTTAATTAGGAAAAAGTCATCCGATCCGATCGTTTATTAAGACTGCGGTTCGGTTTGGTTCGGTTTTTTTATCGAGATCATCCGAACCAAACCAAACCAATTAAAATCGGTTTGGTTCGGTTCGGTTTGTTCGGTTTTTTAATTATTAAAAAAGATTTAAATAAACAAAAAAATAAAAAAAAATAATTTACATTTAACAGAGACCAAACCCTAAATTGTCCCAATTTCACAAACCCTAACCTCAATTTCAGAGCAAGAATATAACTCAATCCAAATTTATCAATTACAGAATTCAAACCCTAAACCTAATCCTAATTTCACATTAACAGAATTCAAAGCATAGCAATTTCATCAATAAAAAATCAAAACATATATTAAAATCTGTGACAACTGCGGAACAGAGGCAGGCAAGAGGCAGAGACAGTGGCGATTGGTGAAGCTGTGAACAAACTGCATAAACAAATACCACAAATATATCACGTCACAAATATATCACGTCCGTTCTTGATGATTCCTTGACGATCGAATACATGTTTATCATGGCAAAAAATAAGTATAGTGCCAGACATTGAAGGGAGTAATAACAAGGTAGTGTGATCTTAGTATAAAAAGAAAACCGGAATTTCATGTTATGATGAAGATACAACTGCTTTCTTCATTGCTTATAATAATAGAAGATCCCTGTTTATCAAAGAGAAAAGCAGTAAAGTAACTGAACCAATACTAACAAAAACAAAAATTACTGAACACTACTCTCAAGAACTGGCTGAGTTCTTGTGACAGCTGCAGAAGGCATTTTACTGTTGCCAACCCATCTACTTTCAAGAACCAGATCTTCATTGGCCTGTCTTTCCATGTCCTGAATTCTTTTAGCCTTCACAAGTCTCAAACAAAGAACCCCTACATAAACCACTGCAATCAACCCGAAAAACCCAACCACAAAGCCAATCAGCCACAGATACCATGGCCGCTACTTCTTCTCCAGAGTCAGAACAATTGAGAAATGACCCTGCTCTCTCGCGTAACACACGCCATGGAAGCCCATCTCGGTAAGATGGAATGTTCCACTAGAGAGGAAGGCCACACACATTTGTGTTGAGAGTGAGGTTCCTCACATTTGTGTCCGTTACATTTGATGCATCGAAAAATCAACAACAACCAGCAATTTTAAAAATACACTAACATAGAACAAAAATTATTCAAACAAAAGCAAAATTTCAAACAAAATAAAATTATTAACCATTTAAAAAAATCAACAACAAATAAATGAACAATCAACAATAATTAAAATCAACAACAAATACATAATACATAGAATAGAAATTATTCAAATTAATACCTGACTGGGAGGCGTTAGTTCGGCGGGGATGGTAGGGGTTGGGAAGCGCTGGTTCGACGGGACTGAGAGGGGCTGTTGG
>NC_029774.3:1430756-1436686 GCF_000817695.3 Arachis duranensis | reverse complement strand
CTAGGGTTATCGGATGGGGGGTGTGGACGTGGGCCATGGGGTAATGGGCTATTGGGCTGCTTAATGGGTTGGGTTAATTAATGATTTTTTTAATGGTTTTTTAGTTACCGGTTCGGTTTGGTTCGATTAGGGTTTTTAGTGTCAGAACCGAAAACCGAACCGAACCGCATAAAAAATAGTAAAACATGATTTTTTCGGTTTTTTCGGTTTTCGGTTTTTTCGGTTCTCGATTTTATTGGTTCGGTTGATCGGTTTTATTCGGTCCGAATCGGTTTTGAACACCCCTAAGTGGAGCTCTGGGGTCTGGGCTTGCTCTCTGACTGAGGGTTAGCGTGCGACAACGAGAAGGAAGCGCGACGAGGAAGAGAGGGAGAGAAAGGACCGCGCCGAGAAGAGGGAGAGCGATGCGGAAGGGCCGCCATGACGGTGTTGTCCGACGAGTCAGATGCAGAGAGGAGGGTGGGAGGAGGAGTTTTGGCGCTGTGGAGTAGTGAGTGGAAAAAGTGGCGGCTAGCTAGGTTATCTGCTTGGGGGAGGGGACTTTATATATTAGGGTTTTTAAGTGAACCGATTCAGTTCGATTTGATTTTTTTGAAAGAATTGAAAACCAAACCGAACCGCAAAAAACCGTAAAATGTTATTTTTTCAGTTTTCTTATTTTCGGTTTATTCAATTTTTTATTTTTTTAGTTCGACTGATCGATTTTGTTCAGATTGGATCGGTTTTGAACACCCCTACTACTAGTATAGAAACAATCAGAATAAGGACACATTACAAGCTCAGAAAAGAAGGCCTTACAGAATATTATTGACAAATATTATTTTAAAAGCAACTTATATTATAGGTAACTTTTTGTTTGGAGGTTTAATAATTTTACCATAAGTATTTTTTTGTAAATATATGATCAGCTAGATACATTATTTGATAATGCCTTTTAATCCAAACATAAACATAAACTATCAGAACTTATTTTTCATTTAAAAAAATAGTTATTGAGAATAATTTTAATTCTATAGTTTTCCTAAAGCACAAGCACTATGCTAAAATGAGAAGAATAGAGTTGGTAGTGATGGTGGAATCAATGGGCATGAAAGTAAAATCTTTCTTAACCTTCTACAAGGACAATGTCAGTGACCAATTGACAAGATATACACCGTAAAAGTTCTCAATTCTTTCAACTTAATCATTTCCCATCACATGTAAAGTTAATCTTGATTGGAAATGAATTTGTCTGAATGAAAAAGCCATAAAGAAGAATAAAGATAAAAATGAAACAAAAACGCTCGAGTTACTTCCGAGAAACGACACTAATACTAAGAGGATGATTAATGTTATTAAGAGTGCTTAATCATTCGTAATTCACAGCACCAATCATGTTAGTGTTAGATACCATATAATCCCATCAAACATAGAATTATCTCAAGAAATTTCTTGATATTATTTTCTTTACCACATTATTTTGCAAGCAGGATTTCATATGAACCAAGCATCCTCCACCATTATCACACTTGTTGATATAGCTATATATACAAATGAAGAACAAGAAGAATGACTCACTAATTGATTAGGCTTAAGCTGCAAAATTCTCCCTCAAAGAATCAAATAATGCAATCTAGATCCACCAATGGCATTATTTATCATACACATGCACACTCCTTGGTCCTTCAAAGCCTCCACAACTCCAACACTAGCAGCCACAATCCAAGGCTTTCTAGCTGAGCTACTCTGTATTAATTCCTCTCTCAAAAATTGAACAAGCAATGAATAACTATGTATTTTGATTCATGAAGTAGCACAAGGTTGATGTTATCTATCTATATAAGGAAGTTTTGTGGTGCCAAAGAAATTTGTGCCAAACAATAGCATCACTGAATTACTATTATTGGCACCAAAAGTAATAACAACCTGGAAGCAACGAATTTTGCTATGTTCTCACAACTTGAATGCCATTCCTGGTCTGTGAAGTAATTGACAATGGCTTGCATGCAATCATTCAAAAGCACTAATAAACCTTGAAACTGGCGATCTAGGAATAGACATATAATGCTTTCAATGAGTTCTTCAGCTTCTACAACAGAAAATGCTGGTCGTTTACTCCTGCAGGGAGAATAAAAAGGCATAAGTTGACATTGTGAAACCACTAAACAAGGATGTCAAATCATAAATCATGTCCTAAAATCATTTGTCTAACTTTTGAATCATAAATCATAACACACTGCCATTCAAAAACACATCAATGAAAAAGCCTAAAATAACAAGGATTGACACCTTAACTATGTAATATACTAAAGTTACAAATAAACACTTAATCAAGAATCACTATGGTACAATAGACATTGGTGATGGTCAATAAATAAACTATGATAACCCAAAAGTCATCAGTAAACACTTAATTCGGGAATTCTTTAAGTGTGCCAGAGGTAATAAAGTAACAGAAAACCAATTCACATAATTGTCTAAGTAGATTCATTGTTGTGGCTTACCGTATTAGACAACAAGCAGTGACAAATTTGAGCCAGGCTCGAATATTTTGGGGTGGTTCTCCAGTGTCAGAATCTAGGAGACAAGAACATAGATTTTCTTAAAAGGACGGCAATAAATATATGTAGCAATGTCTTTGCTGTTCCACTTGAAATTCTGAAAATATCTCAACATGGTTACCTAAATTTTTGGGTTCACCACTGGATGAAAATTCAAAAAGAAACCCTTAAGTGTCAAGAGCTCTTCTCAAATCTGAGTACTCAGGAAACCAACCAATTTTGACAGGCAATTGATCAAGCTAAAAATATGATGCTATATTAAATACTAAAGTATCAATTGAAAATAGATTTAAACAAAACATGCTCCACCACTACCAAAGGAAACATAACAAACATGTCTTTACCTCTTTTCCACAAGAGAGAATTGCACACCAAAAGTCAGAGGATGAGTTTCGAAGCTCTTCATTTGATGAATGTAACACTGAACGAAAAAAAAAATTAAACGAGTGACAATCTTACTGCTATGCTTAAACTTTTCACCCACTGGTGTTGAAGGACCAAATGGCTACTGGTTTTTCTATACGGCCACAGAGGAATGCTAATTTTGTAAGCCAACCATTGATGAGCAATCCTTGAAGAAAGTTATCACCAGAAACAATGCAGCATCTTGACATAATCTTGTAGAACTTGGTATTTTGCAATTCAAAAAGGAAATGGTCTATGTTTTGACAAAAAGAGCCAAAAATACTGAATGAAGAAAAAAAATACCACAGCAACCTTTCTCTGCTGCCAATTCCACCAAAGAATTTAGCTCATTGTTCAAAAATGACTGCAGAAGGTTGCAACTTCCAAGCTCAGGAAAGGCTTTCTGCATCTCATGAAATGAAAATTGAAAATTTCATCACTAATACTAATTAGTTGAAGTGAAAATGAAAAGAAAATGGTAATTAACGAAAAAGCAAAAATTTACGCATTGGTAACTCATTATGATGGAAGAAAAGTTGCATCACAACTTCGATAAAAACTAAAGATGGGGTATGGCAGGAAATTTTTGCATGTACAGCCAATTCAAGCCCTAAAAAAGACGGGGAGAAAGAAAATTACCTTTGGCATTTTAAGTATGTCATTGATTCCCTATTTTTTCTTAAAGCTTATCCCCAAAAATCTACAAAGCAGATTTAAGTGCACAACAGGGGAAAAGGAGAAGAGAGTAGAATTGGTGAGAGCGAGAGTGAGAAGGGTAATCGAAAAATAGTAGCTAGGTTCTCCCTCTCCTATATAACCCAAAAAAGTGCTCGACAATTTATCAAAATAAATAAAGTGGTGGATAAAATACTAAAATTAAAAAAAAAATGCTTAGACAAATAAAAAGACATGTCTTTGGAACCAGGCCCCAGACTTTACTTTTAACAGTTAGCCTGGCCTGTAGTTTAGTATAAGCTTTTTAATGAGTACTGAGTCTGGTCTGAAATTTGTAAATACACCTATTTTTTTTTAGTAATAATTAAATTTAAGATATAATTTAATTTTTAAAATTATAAAATATAAAAAAATAAATTTATGAATAATATTAATACAAAATATACATATATAATTAAAAAGATAAATAGCTGAGGAGATAAAAGTATTTTCATAAGATAGAAGACCTAAGTTCAAATCCTTCCAAATAGCATTTTTACTAGTATAATAAAACTCTCTATATAAGCCTAGGCCTGACCTTTTAAAGAATATAGGCCGCCTAGCCTATTTCCATCCTATTCTAGCCTATTTCCACCCCTATTGCCTCAGTACTGTGGCAAGGATGGTCGCTGTGAGCAACAGTCTCTCATTTAATCCCTCCAACTTGAGCTGTTATTTTCACCTAATTCTTTTTCTCCTTCGGATTCTGCTCAATTCAATCTCTCAATTCTTTGCCAAAACAATCCCTCATCCGGTGCAATACACTTTACTCTGGTTCCGGACACATATAGCAGAATAAGATTGGGAATGATCTGCCGGCTCTACTCCTTACTCTCATCACCAACTCCTTCCCAACCAAAAAAATGAGAAGCCTTAAACAGAGCATGCTGACTCTATACAAGAGAATAAAAAAACAATGTGCATACATGTCACGTAACGCTCCCTTTCACATAAAGAAAATAAACTCTTCAACCTCTCCCTTCTTACTCTGGGTTGCACTGTTTTCTGCACCACTGCTCGTCGCCGCCGTCCTCCTCTGGTTCATATATTTTGCATTGCAAACCACTCTATCTTTTTTTTTCTGTCATCCACGGATCTTTTTCTCTCTTACTCCTATTCTTATCAGTGTTATAAACCCCTCTTCCAATTTACAGGCTTAATTTCCTTTTAAGCTTACTTTTCTTTTAAGCAATAATTTTATAATATTGGAATATAACAATTGTTAATACCGTGTAAAGTAATATACAACTGGATACGTGGCTAAAATAACATTGTGACACGTGGCACAATTATCCACGTCAGCATGCCATGTGTCACTGGTCACCACATCATCCTACAATTACACGTGGCCAAAAAAAATTTTCTATTCAACAAAAGAAAGGAAAAATTGCATGAAGTGACACGTGTCACTTACAGTCCACGTCCTCATGTCATGTCATCACGTCGTTAATAAAAAATAGGTCAAGGACTACTATAGTGCATTTTTTTCAATCTCAGGGACGTAATTGGTGCAATTGAAATCTCAAGGACGATTTCAGTGCAAAACGTCAATCTCAGGGACCATTTTGGGGTTTAACTCGATAAAGTAAGCATACAACTTGTTAAGGGTGGAATTTTAAATGAAGAGATGAAAAGGAAGACGCAGAATTCTTTGTCACAGTCTAAAATGTTAGTAACTGAAAACAGAGGGAGAAATCAGAGCAGAGGCCAAAAAGGTAAAAGTGGAAAAATTATATGTTATTTGAACTATAAATTATTGATTATTATTTTTAAACTCTTAAAAGTAAAAAAAATATTAATTACATGATATTTATAACTAATTTAGATTGATAGAATGATTCTTTTTATTTATTTAAATATTAGTGATTTTAATTTTATTTTGTATATGTTGTAATTTATTGGCCAACAATAAATTTTTAAATAATATTTAAATTTGTAACAAAATAGTCTTTAACTTATAAAGTCGAAATATACTATAAAAAATTTAAAAATAAAGTATACAAATATTTAATTAGATAATATCATATATTAAAATCTATTAAGATTATATATGATAATTTTGTTACGATGATGACGATAATAAAAATATTTAGTTAGATGTTAACCGAAAAAGTTACACACTAATACTTACCAAATAAAATTCGAATAAAAAGGACAACCTTTTGTACGAATGAAAAATTTGAAAATTAGAATATTATAATAAAAATGTTATGCATAAATAAAATATTAATTATTATGTATATGTATATAAATGTGCTTTTATTTATATAT